>NW_026622781.1:0-89074 GCF_023065955.2 Ursus arctos | reverse complement strand
CATGTGACTGAAAGTAGCTCTCCTCGTCTTTGTTATTATGATCAGCACATTGAAACTCGAGGCAAAGTTGTTGATGGGCAGAGATCCTGAGGGCGGGAACTGCAGGCAGCTCCGTGGCTGGAGGAAAGCATCTGAATGCAGGCCCTGGCACTTCTGCAGAGCAAGTTTCTTCATTCCAAATCTGTGGAATAGACCAAAAACCCGAAGCATCTGGCAGGATATGTGGCAGCTGGAAAATCCCCTAACCACATATTTTAAAGCCCATAAGATGCTTGCGGTTTAACACGTATATGTCGTTATTCTAACATTCACTAAAATAAAATGCAATTACACATTACTGAATACTATTGATTTTCTCTTATATCAGGATAATTTCGGCTGTCTTAATTCCCTCAGATAATATCTTAGAACTCACTTGTGTGCTAAATGGTAACCCAGAGATTAATTTACATTTTTCTTTTTAGTGAAGATATAAATGAATTAAAACTTTAGAAAAAATAACCCAAGGCCCTCAAGTACTGATTATCCCCCTTGCTTTAACCTGAATTCTCCTTTTATTAAGAAAGATTCACTATTCAAGGAACATTTTATCTTCATTCATAAAATGGAGTCTTTCATTTCTGGGGACTCATGACAAATGAACAAATGAAGGGACAGATGAAGACTCATTAAGGGACTTGTTTGAATTTAAATGGGGAAAAGATTTCCAATAGGTAAATTAAATATGCAGATATATGTGCATATATGTATATGCATATACTTGCCTGTGGTTTTCTTCAGTAAGTTAATTTATAGCTTTTTTTTTTTTTTTTTACTTTAAGGAATAGGAAATGGGTGTTTATATGAATGGGGCTTAATCTTTGCAGCAGTTCCAGGATGTCTCCATTGCTTTTCACTTAAGAAAACATATCCAGCCTTTGCCTGCCTAAATCAGGATATTTCCATTAGAAGAAGGAGGAGGAGGGGAAGAAGAAGGAGGAGAACCACCTCGCCAGGTCCAGTGTGATGCCTTGTTTTACATTAAGTGTTATAGAAATCTTTACAAATGTGTGCAGCTGTTTCCCTTCAGTCAATGATAGTATTTATTCGGAGACCTCCTGCAATTTCATGGCTGATGACTCCTGTTGCCATAAACCATTCAGAGGGAAAGGAAAACCCAATGAGTAATCACTGTGCACTGAAAATGTCATTGTAAAAGTAAGGTGGCAGAGACAAGGCCTCTAGAGTTGAACTCTGAAGACCCAAACCAACTCTAATCAATCTGTTAGATTTTGTTACTCAAACTTGGGAGCATTTTTATGCCACTTGAGCCATTTAATATTATTTTAAATTGAATGCCTTTACTTTAACATGAAATACTAATTAACCATTGTTAACTCCATAAGATATTTTTTTTATCCCCTTTCCCTTCCATTGGCTATATAACAGTGATTATAGTCAGTTCTGTAAAATGCCTTGTTTTCTTCATTTTTATTAGAAAAACTAAATTAATAAACTTGAAACTTTTCATTAAAAGAAGTTCTTAAAAATTTAGTATCTTAATGTTCAAAATAAGTAACTAAAGGGTAGCATAAGAAAATTTTTAAAAAAGGGATAATCCTTGATATATAATGTGTGTGCATACAATACACAAAGATGATAGATAGATAGATGATAGATAGTCATAACATTATTAAAGCAACATTTTCTACCCTGGGATATATTTTCAAAAGAAAATAGAAACATATGCACCTAATTTTATTTATATGGTAATTTTTCACTTTTTTATATTAGGTGAAAAGGTAATAGGTTTTTTTTTTGTAGAGTTTTTTCAAAAGAAATAGTTAAGGGGCACCTGGGTGGCTCAGTTGGTTAAGCATCTGCTTTAAGCTCAGGTCATGATCCTGGAGTCCCAGGATCGAGCCCTGCATCAGTCTCTCTGCTCATCAGGGAGTCTGCTTCACCCTCTCCCACTCCCGCTGCTCATGTTCTCTCTTTCTCTCTCTCTCACTCTCTCTCAAATAAATAAAATCTTTTAAAAAAATAAAAATAAAGTAAAAAAAATAGTTAAAACCCATGTTAAGAAATCCCCTTTCTTTTAATATGAAAGTGACTTTTTATTTTATTCTATTTTAATTCAATATAGTTAACATACAGTGTTATATTAGTTTCAGGTGTACAATATAGTGATTCAACAATTCCATACATTACTCAGTGCTCATTGTGATAAATGTACTCTTAATCCTTGTCACCTATTTCACCCATCCCCCCACCCAACTCCCTTCTGATAACCATCAGTTTGTTCCCTGTAGTTAAGAGTCTGTTTTTGGTTAGTTACTTTTTTCCTTTGTTTTGTTTCTTAAATTCCACATATGGGTGAAATCATATGGTATTTGTCTTTCTCTGTCTGACTTATTGCACTTAGCATTATACTCTCTAGATCCATTCATGTTGCAAATGGCAAGATTTCATTCTTTTCTATGGCTGAGTAATATTCCATTGTATATATATCCCACTTCTTTATCTATTCATCTAGTGTTGGACACTTTAGGATATTTGGCTATTGTAAATAATGCTGCAATAAACATAGGGGTACATATATCTAGCTGAATTGGTGGTTTTGTATTACTGCATCATATGGTAGTTCTATTTTTAATTTTTTGAGTAACCTCCCATGTCTTCTGCCCATTTTTAATTGGATTATTTGTTTTTTTGGTGTTGAGTTGTATCAGTTCTTTATATATTTTGGATACTAGCCCTTTGTTGATTATGTCATTTGTAAATACCTTCTCCCAGTCATTAGATTGTCTTTTAGTTTTGTTGGTCATTTCCTTTGCATTTCATTTTGATGTAGTTCCAATAGTTTATTTTTGCTTTTATTTCCCTTGCCTTAGGAGAAATATCTAGAAAATGTTGCTATGGCCAGTGTTAGAGAAATCACTGCTTGTGCTTTCTTCTAGAATTTTCATGTTTCAGGTTTCACATTTAGGTCTTTAACCCATTTTGAGTTTATTTTTGTGTACCAAGTAAAAAAGTGGTCCAGTTTCATTCTTTTGCATAGAGATTTCCCAACATCATTTGTTGAAGAGACTCTCTTTTACCCTCTGCATATTCTTGCCTCCTTTGTCAAAGATTAATTGACCATATAATTACAGGTTTATTTCTGGGCTCTCTATTCTGTTCCATTGATCTATGTGTTTATTTTTATGCTGATACCATACTGTTTTGACTACTACAATTTTGTAGTATAACTTGAAATCTGGGATTGTGATACTTCCTCTTTGTTTTTCTTTTTCATGATTGCTTTGTCTATTCAGGGTCTTTTGTGGTTCCATACAAATTTTAGGTTGGTTTGTTCTACTTCTGTAAAAAATGCTGTTGGTATTTTTATAGGGTTTGCATTTAATGTGTAGATTTCTTTGGGTAGTATGGACATTTAAACAATATTTGTCCTTCCAATTCATGAACATGGAATATCTTTCCGTTTGTGTTGTCTTTGATATCTTTTATCAATGTTTTCTAGTTTTCAGAGTATAGACTTTCATCACTTTGGTTAAGTTTATTCCTAGATATATTTTTTAAAGATTTACTTATTTATTTGCCAGAGAGAGAGCACAAACAAGGGGGAGGAGCAGAAGTAGAGGGAGAAGCAGGCTCCTCACTGAGCAAGAAGCCCGATGTGGGCCTCCATCCCAGGACCCTGGGATCATGACCTGAGCCAAAGACAGACGCTTAACTGACTGAGCCACCCAGGGGTCCCTAGTTCTAGATATTTTATTATTTTTGGTGCAATTGTAAATGGGATTATTTTCTCAATCTCTCTTTCTGCTGCTTTATTGTGTATAGAAATGTAATGGATTTTTGTATATTTATTTTTATATCCTGTGATCTTACTGAATTCCTTTATTAGTCCAATAGATTTTTGGTAGTCTTTTGGGTTTTCTGTATGTGGTATCATAAGACATTCCTTTCTTCTGAGAGGAACTGAAATAATCATCATACTTGTGTTTTCTATAGCTAAATCATTCCTTAGTTCTATTTTCTCTCACACAAAGCATTGGGTTATTTTCCTTAGAGAAGATAGGTTTTTTGTTTTGTCTTAGTTTCGTTATTAAGCAATTGAGAGAATCACTTGTATTCTCTGTATCTCAGTCATCAGATGGATCTTCTCAGAAGATGATTATTCCCCAAAGGTGGTGCATGGTTACAGAGATGTTAAGGAGTGAAGGGACCATACCTTCTATTTTTTGTAACTCCCAGACTTTCCAGTTCAGATTCCTGTATCTAAAGAGAGTGCAATTCCAAAGCATCCCAATGATATTGTGCTAACTAGCTTTTTGTGCTGTTTTAACTTCAACTAGTGCTTATTAGGTCTGTAGGAAGCTCTATTTTTAAAAACGACCTTTTGCCATTCCAGTATGAACTTCCCCAGATGGAGTTCTTCATCCCCTCTCAAAAATAATCATACTTACTTCTCTATTGTTGTTGATAGTTCCATTTGTCTCTCCTTCTCTGCAACATCATTTCATTTATTTATCAATAACCTAATATTTCAGGTCCAGTTTGCAGTTTTGAAAACACAAAGATGAATGGGCCATATTCTCTGGCTTTAAAGAATTCATGGAATAGTCAGAACCAAAACACGTGGTCAAAATCCAATACTGTAAGGATGATGGCATGTGTAGATCAAGGGGTATGATGGGAACAAGGATGCAGAATACAAACTAAGATTTGAATAATCAGGAATTGCTAAGTAAAATCACCAGTTGTGTTTTAAAGAATGAAGAGTAATTATTCAAGTAAGACAGAAGGAGGAGATAGGGCATTCTAAACTAAGGATAAAGCTTTTCTTTCTCTTTTTTTTAAATGAACATGAAGTACAGAGCTTGTATCGAGTATAAAAAATTGCACATGTAACTAGTGTATCAAATCCATCCTCCTTGGAATGAAAGTATACATGACCCTGATCCTCCTCTTATTATTCTTTATATTCATTTGATGAGGCTAATCATTTCTCTTTTCTCCAGCTGAAACTCAGATGGGGTTTCCCTCATGATTTTTCCAGTCAGTTCCTTCAGTCAATTATTAAAATGCCCAGTCCCATAAAATAGTCAAGATTCCTAGTTGATTTAAAGTTAAAATTTCCCTTTCCCATCTTTTTCTTCCAGTTGAAGAAGGGGATGTGGAAGTATCTTCTCTTTTGCACATAATATAGGAAGATTGGAGTTAATTCAAAGGATATGTAGAGTCATTGAAAATACCTGATCATAACCGTAGTATAGTTATATTTCTTTTCTTTTTTTTTTCAATATTTTATTTATTTATTCGACAGAGATAGTGACAGCCAGCGAGAGAGGGAACACAAGCAGGGGGAGTGGGAGAGGAAGAAGCAGGCTCATAGCAGAGGAGCCTGACGTGGGGCTCGATCCCATAACTCCGGGATCACGCCCTGAGCCGAAGGCAGACGCTTAACGACTGCGCCACCCAGGCGCCCCTAGTTATATTTCAGTTTGTAACTATGCTTTGTTTAGAGAATGGATTTAAAGAAATAAGACCAGAGGCAGAAGAGAACAAAGGAGATTTTCCCCCCAATTACCCATGATAGATCTAGTAGTGATGCAGAAGAAAGAAAAGGGAAACTAAGAAAGTAAAATCTGTGTTCACTGGGTGATTGTTTAGATGTGAGTGGAGAAGAAAAATGTGAGTTCAAAGGTAAATCTCAGTTTCCATATTGGATGGGATGGGTGGAATCTGTTGTTTCTGTGGAGGTATACAGAAGGTGGAGTTTTAGACAAGATGTTAAGCTCAGTTTTAAATGTGTTGACTTCAAGGTGCATATGAGACAAAGTGAAGATGGCCATTGGACCCTTGTATCTATTACAGAAGTCTCAAGTAGAGAATGATTATGGTTGAAAACTTTACTATAGATAGTTATAAATGTAGATATAAGTACATGGAGTATACATATACATAAGATCTATGTATCTATACTTTTTTCTAGAATTTCCATTTGGTTCTTCAACGAACATTTCAGTTTATCTGCTAAGATTTATGTGTTTAATCATTATGTGTGTATTTTAATTTACATACTGAGCCTAGTTATTATAAATGCTTTTAAAATCTTGTCTGCTAATTACATATGGATCATCTCAGAAACCCCAGTGATTGCTTGTTATTGCTGAAATAGTTTGAGAAATTACTCATATGATAGAATTTATCATTTAAAGTCTATAATTTAGTGGTTTTTAGTATATTTATAGAGTTGTTCATTGATTGCCTTTTATTCTGAGTATTAGTTACATTTTAAGGTTTCTTTGTATAGCTAATAATATGGGATTATATCCAACATTGTGAATGATACCTTACAGAGACACTGGATTCTGATATATTCTATATCTGTATGTATAGACACACACACACACACACACACACACACACACACACACACACATATGGCTAAAGTGATAGTTAAATCCACAGAATGGGAAAAACAAGTAGTCAAGGGAAGAAGACACACCTGGGCAATGCCAATGTGTATAATGAGTGGTCTACACAAAGAAGACAGAATTACAAATATCATATACGTTTGCTAAAACTTATTGTAAGTGCATTCATCCTTCCAGAAATTAAAAGAAAATGCAATATAAATAAATTAAAAACAAAAAACAAAAAAAACTTCCTTTTAAAAAAATGTCCATGACTGCCTGATAAATCTGGATTACTCCTTTTTTTGGTGGGGGGGGGGGCAGTGAAGGGAGTGTTGGTAACTAAGTTGTGATCAACATCTTTTCATTCTCTGCTCCCTGCTTAGCCATTTAGGATGCAGGGTTTCTGCCAGAGTTATAATGCAGGTGTTCTCTAGTACATTATCATTCCATGATTATGTATACAGACCTTCGATTTACCTCTGTTTCTGGAACTCTCTGTCATTAGGAATATAAGTTTATCGCTTTGACCTTTATCTGTGATGGAGTTTTGTTGAAATCCCCACCATAAATCATACTGGTGTTAACTATTTGTTTTAAAGTCTTTAGGGCCATTATTTTATAAATGGAAATTGAAAGCATCTTTATCTCAATTAAATGAGGTACACATTTTTGTATGTGAGAAGAGATATTTAAAGTCACCTAACAGAAATCTTTGAGTAAGATTGGGATAAGTCAACTACTTTTCTGGTTGAGTAAGTATTGTCAGCTTTATTGTTACTACTAAGAATTTTATCAGCTTAGAACTTGAATTTTGATTTTAACCATGTTTTCAGAAGAAATTTATATCTTTTCTCCTATAATTTTTTGAATGAATTATTGTAAAATGAAGTATTTACTGAGTGAGCTATAATAATGGCATCTACTATTTATATAGCACTTACTATAATTTTGTTCAAGTATTTAAGGAATAAAATACCAAATTTAACAATAAATACAGAAATATTGAAGTTCACTTGTATCCATATCAGGTATAGAAGATCTGGGATGGATGGATAGATAGATAGATGATAGATAGATAGACAGATAGGCATAAATGAAACAATGAGAGAACCAGTCTATTTCTCAAACTGGTAAGTAGTATTTCCAGACCACAGTGTTATAACTGACTGAAAACTGGTACTAAGGAGAAGACTAAGACCTTATTATTGTATTTTTTCCAACTGTATTGAGATATAATTGACATATAACATTGTATAAGGTTAAGATGTACAAGGTGATTATTTGAACACATATTTTGTGAAATGACTACTATAATAAAGTTAGTTAACACCTCCATTATCTCACATAATTACCATTTTGTTTTTGTGGTGAGAACACTTAAGATCTACTCTCTTAGCAACTTTGAAGTGTATAACACAGTATAGCTAACTGTAATCATCATTAGATGCCCAGAATTTATTAATCTTATAACTAGAAGTCTGTACTCCTTGACCAACTCTGCCCATTTCCCATCCTGTGGCAACCACCATTCTATTCTCTGATTCTGAATTTGGCTTTTTCAGATTACACATATGAGTATTTGTTTTTCCCTGTCTGATTTATTTTACTTAGCATAATGTCCTCAAAGTCCATATAGGTTGTCATACATGGCCAGATTTCTTTCCTTTTTATGTTTGCATAATATTCCACATTGATCAATTTATATGGAATATATATATTCCATATATATGTGTATATATATATATATATTCCATATATATGTATATTTGCTATTTTTCTATCCATTCATCTATTTATATGGAATATATATGGAATATATAAATATATATGTATATTTGCTATTTTTCTATCCATTCATCTATTTATATGGAATATATATGGAATATATAAATATATATGTATATTTGCTATTTTTCTATCCATTCAACTCTCATTGCTCTAGGCTGTTTCTATATCTTGGTTATTGTAAATAAGGATGCTATGAACACAGGAGTGCAAATATCTCTTTAAGATAGAGATTTCATTTCCTTTGGCTGCATGCCAGAAGTGGAATTGCTGGATCATATGGTAGTTCTATTTCTAGTTTTTTGAGGAAACTCTAAACTCTTTCCCATAGTGTTTGAACCGATTTACATTCCTGCCAACAGTGTATGGGGGGCTTCCCTTTCCTCCACATCCTCACCAACACTTGTTACCTCTTTCTTTTTGATGACAGCCATTCTAACAGATGTGAAGTAATATCTCATTGTGGTTTTGATTTGCATTTCCCTGATGATTAGTGATTTTTTTCCACGTAACTCTTGGCCATTTCCTCAATTATATGTTAACCCAATAGAAAGACAAAGCTAATGTATGAAATGAAAGACAATTTCTGTTAAACTCTGTGGAAACAACTATAAGAACAACAGAAGACTAGACTTCATTTTTACTGAAAATCTAATTGCTGAGAGCTTTCACATGCATTCTCTTATTTAATCTTCACAAGAATGCTCTGTGGCGACATTATTAAGGCCATTTTGTAGGTGAGAAACTAAGAAACCTGTGCTAATTCACAAACATGACTCAAATCCAGATTTATCTCATTCAAAAGGCTGTGATCTTTCCATTATTCCAGGGAAGTAGTGGTGAAGGACGCAGACTATAGTTTCTTTGCTCTGTTTTTCACATGAAAGTAGATTCTGCATGCTAATTCTGTTTTGTATCAGTTGAGCTCCTTTAGGTGGCATTATTTTACATTTGTAAAGGTTAAAGTAATCCGGTTTTTCCAGGGGGGGGGGGGGAGGAAACTTTTCTCTTTCCAAGGATGGGTGATAACACTCTCAATTTAACCCAGAAGTAGTAGACCAGGAAGGTTTTACATAACACAACTTCCCAGCTTTGCCAACCATGGATATCTTTAGGAAAGTTAAGTCAAGATTTAGACCTCAAATATATAATCCCACTATGAAGTTTCAGACTTCTAATATGAGGTTTCAGAATTTCTAATACATGTTCAAGCAAATGCAGATATCTCTATTTTTTCCTTGCAGAAAACAAAATTGTGATGGTCATAAAAACAGACTGTGTTATACACTTTTTATACCACTCATAGAATCTAATAATATGCTAAGAGAGTAAAAGTTATGGTAGTTGCTAAATAAGTCTGGAGGCAAGAGCCTCACCACTATCTAACCAAATAAGTATTTTACATTAAAGATCTTCAAGCCAGGCAGGAACTGTAGACAATCATGAAATGCTATTGGTGAGAAACGTAGGCCTGTCTCATATGTCTAAACTTGGAGTTATCTTTCTCACCCAAATATATGTAGTTATTTTCCATATTTTTCTTTTCAAACTATTGTTACCATCAAAACATACTGAATATATACAGAGCTTGGTAGCCTCGCCAGAAGTGCTGCAAACGATGAAGAGTTCAAAGTTTCAAGAGGTGGTTTATACCATTGAAAGGTGTTAATAATTTTTAGAGCAAACTAGGCCTGAAGACATCTCAGATCACACTACGTGGTAACTTCAGTATCCCCTAAAAATAGTGATGGAGCCAATCTCAGGGGACATTCAAGATTTGCCTCATTTGTAAATACTATCTGGACTATGTGTTTAGAGTGAATAAGAGATTGATGTTTACAGACTTCTGTTAGATGCCTCTCCAACTAGATTATACTGCTTATTATCATCACCCTTAAGATGTTTTTAAGTCAACTTTTAGAGAAAAACTGATCCATTTGTTCAACACATATATATTTTTTAAATTTTTATTGAAATTCCAGTTAACATACGGTGTAATATTAGTTTCAGGTGTACAATTTAGTGAGTCAACACTTACATACAACACCTGGTGCTTATCCCCAGTGCATGTCTTAATCCCCATCACCTGTGTAATGCATTTCTGCACCCTCAACACATATTTTTGAGCACTATGAAATAAACCTTAATCTCAGTGCAAGAGATACCACAGAGAACAAGATACACAAAGTTCACAGTCTCATAGGGTTTATGTTCTCATGTAATACCCATGTCTGCATCGTGTCTTCACTGAAAGTCAGTATTTATTTTTATTGACTGATATTATAAATATCTTTAACAAAATATATCAAGTGAATTATAATGAAAGAAAATTAACTTTTGTCACCTCATTGGTATATGATATTGATCAGTGAATAAGTGAATTAATTATTTTCATCAAATATGACTGTTATTAACATAGTTCTACTTTCATTTTAGGTTTGGAGTACGAGTCAAAATTTACATCCATGCTGGATTTTACTAAAACTATAACCTCATTTGTGGCAATTAGTTTCATGTAACATCCAGGTTCTACTAAAGGACATTCTGGAAGGTATTCTGACAAAGAGTGGAGCATTACTTGTTTTCATCTGACCGCTAATAATCAAATTCCAGCCAGTCTACAAACTTTGGTCAAAAGTAAGTGTCACTTAATTGTCTAATAAATTATTTTCTATGGTGTTTCTTCCCCTTATAGTTGTTTTTTTTCCTCACTATGAACTTTTCCCGCTTTTCAGTTTTTCCTTATCTTAGTAGTCAAGTTAGTGTTATAGGAAGGGTGTATTTCTTAACTGCAACCCAAAAGACTAAAAATAAGACTGACAGTGGAATTCTTAATATAAATTTTTTTAAAAAATGGCAATTATCATTTTAAACAAAATAATTTAAAATATATAATTCTATGCCCACTGAGAATATCCTTCAAAGTAAAGGTGAAATAAAGACATGTCCACAAAATTATAGTGAAGAGAATTCACTAGTAGTAGATAGATACTAAAAGGAAGTCTTCAAGAAGAAGGAAAATACTCCTAGAAATAAATACAGAAAAGAGTAAAAGTGCTAAAAAAACTAAAGAATGGAAAAACATGTTATTTCAGCAGTATCCAAAAGAAGTCTTATGTAGTTATGCCAATGTCAAATAGGGAATATTTTAAGGCAAGAAGTATCACTAGAAATAAAGAGAGAGCAAAAAAATAAATAAAAGAAAAACATTTCATAATGAAAAAGGTCAATCTACCAAGAAGATTTAATAATTCTAAAATTGTGTGCATCCAACAATTTAAGTTCCAAATATATACAGAACAAAGTGGCAAAAGTAAAAGGTGGAGTGCAAAAATCCACAATGAAGAAGATTTTAACACACATTTCTCATAACTAAGTCCAAGCAGGAAAAAAATTCAATAAGCACATAGAAGATCTATAGAAGTTATTAAGATATTTACCTAATTGATATATATGAAGTGCTGCAGAACAAAATAGATGAAAGCACAGATTCTCTTGACATTCACATGAACATTTATCAAAGAGTATTGTAAAAAAATTTTATATAGACTGGAGTAAAAAGAAAATCTCAACAAATGTTAAAGTACTAGATAATTCAGAAAGTCCTTTGATCACAATGTAGTTAAACTGGAATTCAGTCATAAAAGATGACTAGAATATGTCCTTATATTTGAAAATAAAGCTATATATTACTAAATAATCCACAGATCAAGCGTTATACAGTAAAGCTATATATTACTAAATAATCCACAGACAATATTTTGAACTGAATTACAATTTTTTAAAAATCTAGTATTGCCTGCAGAGGCAGGCAAAATTGTTTAGACAGAAGGTATTACATTAAATGTATATATACAAAAAAAGGCTAAAAATGATTATTCTAAAGGAGTTAGATAATATCAATTCTAAGAAAATGGAAGAAAAACATAAAGAGCAGAAATTAAAATTTAAAATCTATGGAACACTAAATAGTCAATAAAAGTATTAAACAGCCAAAAGTTGATTTCTCTATAAATTATAGACTAATAGATTTGATACACTCCTAATAAGATCTACTAAGAGGGGCATCTGTGTGGCTCGGTCAGTTAAGCGTCCTACTCTTAATCTGGGCTCAGGTCATGACCTGAAGCTTGTGAGATCAAGCTCTGTGACAGGTCTGTGCTCAGCATGGAGTCCGCTTGAGATTCTCGGTCTCCTTCTTCCTATGCCCCTCCCCCACCCTTAAAACTATAATCTGTGTGACTATACAGATAAAGGAAGAAATGTTTTCTCTAAACAAAACTTCGTTCAAGCTAAAAGACATCACAGACCAGCTACAAAAAAAAACAAAAAACAAAAACAAAAAAAAAACCCAAAACCAAAAATACCCGAAAATAGTTTAAATTATGTTCTGTTTCAAGAAAACAAAGTAAGAGATTCATCTAGCATTCAGCAGTTAGAGATTAGGAATATAATAATAAAATTATTTATGGAAATCTGTATCAAAAACTGATTTTCAACCTTTCCAATTTCATGGCGGTCTCATAAATAGCTACCGTATTTTCATCCTTGCAGATGCGAGAATGCTCGATGCCTATCAAAAAGGAATGATGAGGCAGAACAGACAGATGAATTAGGGAAGACTTTTGAAAAAACAAATCAATACGAAAGACTTTCTTTAATAGTAGAGTGTAAATCCAACCAGGAAGGCAGTTGTGCCAGAGCCGCCTTGGAATTCCCCCAGGAAAGACAAGGCAAGAAGGAGTCAACACTTTAGGCTCAGCTGGTTCGAATTACTCTGGTGCGTCTGGGGCCACAGAGGTGGTCTCTAGTTGCCTGAAACCCATTCAGGGCAGAGAAAGCACCGGACTCCGCATCTTCAGCTCCGCACTTGCACCTGCATCAGGGAGCAGCTGTGGCTCCGCCTCCTTCCGGTCGGAGCGTAAATAGCCGGTTGCCGAAGCTGCTTCACATGGCGCGCCCGTCTGGTTCGTCCCACTTCCTGTCCTGCTGTGGATGTTTCGTAGCACGTCACAGAGACAAGGGTGAGTGCGTTGTAATAAGGGATTTGGGGAGAGGGGGACCACATTCGTTCATGAGCTTTTGTGAACGTATATTGCTATAATGATGCTATTTTATTACTGGGTACTGCTGTGTCTCTTCCAGTGCCTCCTGTAGGCATTAAGCTTTGTCAGAGGGGCTTAGGCATAGGAAAGGGCGTCATGTCCACGGGGTTCGGTACTCTCCACGGTTTCCGGCACCGCTGCGGTCCTGGCACGTGTGCTCCCCAGCAAGGGGACACGACCGTACGGGCGTGGGAGGGAGAGCTGGGTAAGACCTAGTTGGGGCACGGACAGTGCACTGCTTGGTGTGTACGTGAAAACGTGCTTGTGGGAAGGTTGTCATTATCTTCAGATACCCTCTAGCTCCGGGAAGGGCAGTCTCTTCCCGGGTCTGAAGGCTCCCAAGAGAGGTCAGAACGTCATAATATACAGAAAATAACCAAGAACAATTAATACACATACCGAGTGTTGACAAGGGTGTGGAGGAACTGGAATTCTCATACATTTGGGAAGACAGTTTGGTAGTTGCTTTACAATGTAAACATTTACCTGCTTTGTGACCCAGTGATTCCACAGTTAGGGGTCTCTCTACCCAAGGGAAGTGAAAGTGTAACTCCATACAGCTATTTGTACACTCGGATGATGTATATAGCTGGTGTATTTCGGATAGCCAGGATTTTGTAAACCATCTAAATGTATGTCAGCAGGTGAGTGAATGAACTGATGGTGGTAAAGTCATGTAATGGAATACTGTTTGTTAACACAAAGGAGCAACAAGTGAATGTGCACGTGAATGAACAACACCATGAATGAGTCTCAGAATAATTACGCTGAAAGAATCCAGTGCATGCCATATGTCTATATTTCATATAATTCTAGAATTCTTATAAATTTATGTAAAATATATGTAAAATTGTAGAAAATGCAATCTAGGATGACAAAAATGTTCAGTGGTTTCATGGGGATGGGGTGAGTGTTAGGGAAATGTCAATGGCAAGGGGATCATGTAACTCTTTGAGGTGATGCATTTGTTTGCTATTTTTGTTGTCAGTTTCCTGATTGCAAATTTTATTAGTTTCCTAGGGCAACTATAATAAATTACCACAAACTGGTTGGCTTGAAGTAACAGAATTTTATGACGTCAGTTCTGGAGACTAGGAGTTCAAACTCAATGTGTTCCAGGGTCATGCTTCCTCTGAGGTCTCTACGGGAGGATCCTTCCTTGCTTCTTCCAGTCTGTAATAGTCCTGGGTGTTTCTGGCTTTGGGGCAATATCCCTGCAGTCTCTGCCTCCATCTTCATATGGCCATCTTCCCTGCATCTGTGTCTTTTTCCAAAGTTCCCACTTCTTAAAGGAAGGGGAAAATGAAGGGGGGGGCATCAGAGGGGAGACGAACCATGAGAGACTATGAATTCCGGGAAACAATCTGAGGGTTTCAGAAGGGAGGGGGGTGGGGGATGGGTTAGCCCGGTCATGGGTATTAAGGAGGGCAGGTATTGCATGGAGCACCGGGTGTTATACACAATGAATCATGGAACAGTACATCAAAAACTAATGGTGTACTGTATGGTGACTAACATAAAAAAAAAAAAAAAAAAAACTAGTCATATTGGAATTCCAATACGACCTCATATTAACTAATTACATCTGCAGTTACCCTATTTCCAAATAAGTTCACATCCTGAAGAAACAAATATTTCAACATCTTTTTAGAATTTGACCAATATGTTTATTTACATACTCAGAACTTATCAAATTGTATCCTTCAACATGTGTGGTTAATTGTATGTCAATTAAACCTCAATAATCTGTTCAAAGTTGCTGAAAAGAGAGTCCTATAAGCAATACACTACAGTAGGCCAAATTCTAGATGAGAATTTTTACAAAAAAAAAAAAAAAACAGCATAATAAGAATAGGCTGTGTATCATATGAAGGAAATTGAAAGAAACATTCAAGACACCGGAGTCATCCCATTAGAAGTTCCCTCAGGAGAGAAGAGAATGCTGTCAGGAAGATGAAGCATCATGATTTTATCCACAGGGTGTCCATTACATGGGTGAAGTGTGGCAGGCTTACTGCTTAGAAGACATTCAGTTAAAAAGGGTCATAGGCAACACCAAGTTTTGAAAGTACAAAATAATAGCTATGTTTTCAAAGTTTAAAGGGTCCTTTAAATTTACAGAAATGTGTTTCAAATACCCACCCAGAGGAAGGAAATAGGAACATTGGCATATTTAAGTATCTTTACAAATTAACATATTCAAATGTTAATTAAAATTCAAATAAATAGATTTAATAAGAAAATGTATATTTTAAAATAAGAGATTTAAGCACGGTGGCCATTGAAATAATTTTCATATAAATTTCTGAATACATTTTAGAAATTGGCAGAGTGAAATTTAAAATAGCTTTTATTTGATTCAAAAATTGTATTTCTTTTAGTAGGGTACATTCGAAGACTAAAATATATTGTTGAATATGACTTAATTAGACAGTACCTGCAGTGATTTAGTACAATTTTTTTCTTACACTGGACATAGAAAAATAAGAAAAATCAAATATAATTATGTTTTCTGGTATACAAACCTATTCAAAACTGCATCTAGATTCATTTTCTAGAAATACTTGAAATTGGGGAAAGATTTCTTCTGAAAATTGCTGAATTTTTAAAATCATTAGCATTTCTGCCCATTAATAATTACCAAACCCTTTTTTTCCCTTCAAGATCTCCTCTGTTCTAATTTTATGATGTTACTCCTAAAATCTTTGTGTATCTACTAACCTAGTTCTTGGTCTGGTAGTGAATTTATTTTCTAATTACAGGTGGCCTGGTTTAGGTCAGACAGTGATGGGTCTCCACCTATATTCTGAGTCAGGAATGAAGTCTTATCATCCTGGTGTGCTAGCATGGAGTACAGTGAGCTATCCAAAGATACACTTTTTTTCCTAAATGAATTGAAGCCAAGGGGATGAGTGTCTAGCTCTCATTTGGTTGGAGGTCTAGTGTGGAACCATGCTGAGCTGATCACTGAATGAGTCTTTGTGGAACATCCTTCCATGTGCCACTTTCACTGGACAAAAATCCCTTGGGGGTTACATGAGAATAAATGAAAAAAAGTATTTTACCTTTATTAGTCTTATGAGACTAAATTTTCGATTCAGCATTATTTTCTTTTCCTAGTTCTTCTAAACTTTAGTGATCATGAAAGTCAATTTGTTCCACTTCTCATTCATTTACCAATGGAAAACAATCCTTAGGGGCCCTTTTAAGATTACATTAAATGTAGTTATCTGGTTTCAAGTGAGTAAGACCCTAATTACTTTTGAAAGAAGGTGCCTGAATGATATACCTTCAACCTACATCCAATTTGTTTTACTCAGACAACCATCAAGGAAAACATTCAGTGACAGAAATACAATGTGTAGTCTAATTTGGTATGGAATGAATATTTTCTGCAAGGCTAATTACAACCTCCTGGAAAAAGAGACTAATCTCTTGTCACTGACACAGTAGGTCAATAACTATATTTACATTCCCCATTGGCACCTGCTATGTTTTCTGGTAATCAACTCACCAGTAGATAGGACATACTTACCATGCAAAATGTGGTTTTAAATGTACTATTACATTTTATTTTTTTATTAAAACATTTTTAATTTAAATTCAATTAATTAACATGTAATGTATTATTTGTTTCAGGGATACAGTCTGTGATTCATCAGTCTTATATAATACCCAGTGCTCATTACAACACATACCCTCCCCAGTGTCCATCACCCATGTACTATTACCTTTTATTTATATCTATCTTTCAAAGCAAGCACATAAGCTAAACTATTTATTTTCATTCCTTAATTAAATTTAGGTACAGAGAACTCATGAATTCATCTAAACAAAACATAAATTACAACTAGCGCTAAGACTAAGCAAGTTTTATTGCAGCAAATACTGCTATAAAATCTGCAGTTTAGTGTGAAACTGTGATTAATGCCCATGTTTGCCAGGTAATACCTAGGGAAGTTGTTTGGTGGGGTTGTTTGTTTGTTTTTATTGACACTGGATTTCTAGTCCTTGTCTATGAGAAATTGAAAGATTTTTATATTTCTTTTATTTTTGCTTGTTTATATTCTTTTTACTTTTTCTGGTTTAGTCTCACAGACTGATTTGGTCTTACAGCCAGCAATCATGTGTGAATGTACGTCTGCATGATAGCAAAGGAGTGACTTTTCCTTCCTTTGAGTATTAACCTTAATGTGTCTTATTTTAGTTTTCGTTTTCCCTTGGGCAATGTTCTGAGTGCATACTTGAAGTCTACAAATTCTCTTGCAAAACTACATGTGGCTCCTTTCAAATTGAGTCTTCCCCTCCCCAACCTCCCAAAGATAATTTCAAAAATTTGATCAGAAGTCATAAACTGGCAGCCTGTAAGCCAAATTCATTCAGCAGATGTATTTCTATTGCAATGACTGTTGTGAGTGATATTGTTTTGTTTTTACCTCTGTAGTATTTTTAAATTGAATAACTTTTAAAAATCGGGAAATTTCATGTAACCTGGCTTTTGAAAATTGTGGGATTTGCCAACATGGAGTTCACTTTCTACAGGGAAGAAATCTTCTGGAGTCGAGTCCTTTTAGCCATGGCAAGTACACATCAGTTTACCATAGATTTCAACAATTATGATTTTTCTTATCTTGGCTCGTTTCATTCATGTATTACTTGCTTGGTCCAAGTAGCCATTTGAGAGTGTAATATGTGATTAATATGCATTCAAAGAGCATATATATTGGAGTACCATGCTTGTGCTTATGGCTACAGTTTGGCTTAGTTTCCACTAAATGACGTAGCTGCTTGACAGACAAAAGCAGTGCTCTGAGAAAGCGTCCTTTATATGGTCATAGTTTACTAAAATTCAAAGTGTTTTACCTATATAAAAATAGCTGTTTATTAAATATAAAGGCAAATATGGATAAAACATATATACATTTCCATTACAAGACAAAATGACGTTAAAGCAAAATGTGAGGGGCGCCTCACCCCGCAGCTGGTTAAGCATCTGACTGGCTCCGGGCACAATCTCTGAGTCCTGGGATCGAGCCCCCACATCAGGCTGCATGCTCGGTGGGGAGTCTGCTTCTCCCCCTCTCCCGTTGCCCCTCCTGCTCACTCTCTCTCTGTCTCTCAAATAGTCTTTTAAAAATAAAAGAAAGCAAGATGTGAAAATAAAAAGATATAAGTCTAGTTTTAACTTGCCCACTATGAGTGAAGTTTGTTTTTTCTTACTGGTTTATGAAGACAGATTTACTTTCAAGTACACCTTGGCTATATACAGCCCTGGGGCAAGTCTTGTCTCTCTCCCCTATGCAGTAGTTCTTCTGCTGTTAGCCAAGTGCCAGAACCCACCCACAGAGAGCACAGCAGTACCGGTTTTACCTCTGAATCTCAGAACTGAGACCAAGTCCTCACTGAATCTGTAGGGACTGAGCTGTGTCTCATTCTTCTCCTGTCGTCTGACTCAGAAGCTGCCCTTCAGGGTGGTAGCCGAGCCCACTAAGGTTGGCATGTCATACCAAGTCCGCCATCTTCTTGCTGTCTCTCTCTCCAGCTTCTCTTTGTGCCTTATCCCAGTGCTCCGCTCTCTTTACCCTGAATGCTCACATGAAATCTAAACCCTTCCAACCCTACATCTTCCATTGTTACATTTCTAAGTAGCAAAGCATCAAAACACAGCTGTTTCTCGAGAAGTTTTTAATGATACTCTCTTGTATGCTTTAAACAGGATTAAACAGTGTTAAACAATTTTTTAAAATTCGGTGTAATTTTTTTTTAAAGCATTTCCTACTTCATCTTTCCCATAGTGCTAAGGGATGTAGGGACACAGCTGCAGTCTTCATTTGCTCCAGCTCTACCTTTGTTGTTATTGTTGGGTTTCCCCAGATGCCTCCTCCTGTCTAAAGTGGCTCTCCCTACTACTTTTCATAATGAGTTTGGTTTTAGTATTCTCTGTAGGTGTCACCGATGTCCTAAGTGGCCTTGAGAAGAACTCCATGAAAGGAGAGGATGTCTGAAGTGGAGGAGAAAGGGACGCCATTGAAGTTAATCACACGTGATGGCGATTCAACCTTCCTGTAATTAGTATTAGTTGCTAGAATGAAGCTGAGAGTAGAGAGGAAGACAAATAGTGATCCTTTCGTAAAATCACAATATAGGTAAAAATGCAACTTTATTTCTATCAGGACAAGGTGTACGTAGAAACATCACATAATCCCTGATACTTCGTGTAGCTGATGAAGTGAAATATGCCTGATTTCCAATCACCACTTCAGCACATGTTTTCAATATGTGTTTTCATCTAGAACTTTTATTTCTTGAAATCGAGATGTCAGGGAGTGGCCAAGCAGGATGATTAGCTCAGATCATTTAAGGAGTAGACCTTGGGCAACCTTGTTAACATTTTGAAGATAATTTTTTTTTTAAATATAGCTTTATAATAATGTGGATTGAAATAATAGAAGCACTTCATTTTAAAAATCGAACATATCTGTACTTTAATGATTTTTCTTCAGTATTGCAAATTAAATTTTTATTTGTAGAATTTAGTAAAAGCAGAGTGGGCATAGTACTTAAGCCTACAGTCTTATTCAAATTAAAATACCCAGATCTTTTAATTGATTATATCACTTAGAAAGGGTGTGATCTAATTAGTAACGTTGCTGTGCCTGGTTTTCTGATTTGAGAGATGGAAATGATAATAGTCATATATTAATACTAACTTAATGAAAAAAGAGGCCTTGCAGATGGGAAATACTCCTATCCATTTGACTAATGCCCTGATTTAGTTAATTCTAGGTCCTTCTTGCAATTAACAGATATTTACCAGCACGTAGGTGTTCTGGTGCCTGCTATGGAATGTGTACTGGGTAGACCTCCCATCTCTCCTCATGTGACTGTCTGGTAGGTGGCAGGGTAGAGGAGCCCCTTATTACTGGGCTGCAAAGAGGAGTTCATGGGGAATTTGGCGTTGACAAAGCAGTTACTAAGAATTTCTTATCTTCCAATCCCATGTCAGTTCCCACGGTTTATTGTCTCCGGTCAATATTATTTGCTGTGGATTAGGTACACGTGGCTTTTATTATTTTGCTAGTAATGTGGACATTTTCCTTCTTTACACATTGGCAAATGTACATCATGTTCTGTTTCCTGATGGCCTCAAATGTCTCCACTAATTCCTTAATGTAAAAGTCAGCAGTGGGAACAAGGCTGACCACAGTACTATGTCAGGAGGAATCCTAAAATTCCTAAGAAAGATGACATAAAGGTATTGTAGCTTATTCAAGAAGAGCATGGGGATTGGAATTGTATCCCAGTTTGAACACAGAAGCTTCCATTGGGTGACTAGCTGGGCTTCTTTAAACAAATCAATCAAACTTATCTATGACTGATTTTTCTTCTTAGAATAAAGCAAATCTGGACAGATTGAGAGTGATGTTGGATAGGCGAGGAAAGTTAATATATGAAAAGCACATAGCAAAACACCTGGCATACAGCACTCATCCAAGGAATGATAACAAACCTTATCATCATCAAAATCATCTTGGGGATAAAGATCAACATTACAATGACTTGCAATTTTATGCCTTTTAAGGCCTGGCTTTTCAGAGATCCTGTTACCCTGTTTCAAATCTTTTATTTACAATATTAAAACAAGTGGTGTTTTGGGTTTTCTCTGTACGAACCAGCTTTAAAAAGTGGTAACGAGATTGGTAGATCATAGGATGTGAAAGGGTGAGCCATCATTCTAAATGGTGTATCCACATTTCATCAGAAGAAATTGAGATGTAATGTTTTTCCTGCTTTAATCAATATAAATATCAAAGTCAATATTTGCATTCTTGAAATAGAAGCAGACAAAGGACCCTAACACTTCCCTGGTAAGGTGGCCATTAAGTTCCAGTTAGCCTGGAATAGGCCCAGATTATGTTTGTTTTCCTGGTATCCTTATTATCGGTGTCCCTTTTACTCTTAAAAGTTCAGTTTGGAAAATAGTATATAACTTACATGGTTGCAACATAAAATGGTAGACTTGTTAGGCTGTGGCAAATTTATGTAGCAAACTGAGAAAGGCACCTGACTGTCCAAATGTGATTTTTGAAATTCTGCTACCTACCTGTCTGACATGAGGACCTCCATAGTTCTCCTGGATCTAGTTGAAAAACTTTGTTATTCTGAGAACCTCCAACATAGGAGGAAGAACTGTAAACCTAAAAGGTGATGTCGTGATTGAGATCTAGTGGTTTTAGTGATTGACTAGGATTTAATGCTTTGATGGAGATCAGATTCCCATATGAAATAGTTTTTTTGTAAACCACAGTAAAGTGCTCCATGCATATCCCACTTAAAACATATGAACTTGACTCAAAAAGAAATCAAGGTTATTTTATGAACTAATAATTGCTAAAATACTTCCCATTCTGATAGCCCTACTGCATTTAATTGCCAAAGTACATGTTCTTGGGAACGCATGGACAGATTTTGATTTTTTTTTTTAATAAAAGATAATTATCCCAAAGTCACACAGAAAAGCATCTCTTTTATTTTAGACAGAGTCACAGTTTTAAAAAAATGAGTAGTTACATTCACATTCAATGTGTATTAACTTTTTAGAGACTCTTAATATGTTTGTATTTTCTTTCTCTTCCTTCCAGGCAAACTCTTACCTTCACTACCTATCCACCTGTTCTCTAGCTAGTATTTTTATTTATTACTTACAGCTCACTTACTTGATCCCAAAGAAAGACCAGATTTAATTGGGAAATTGAGCAGAAGAAATGCACTGGCTTAGAAGCAAGCAATGGATACTAGCCAACTTTAGGGAGTTAGGCGGCCTTTTGCTTACAAAAGTTGTGGCCAAGAGGCAGGTAAACTACTCCGTAGTCATCGTCTAAGGAAGTACTGCCTAATAGGGTTCTTCTGTACTTGCAATTAACCATCTTGCTGTGGATCGAAGGTAGAGTCACTTTATGTCAAAGCTACACTCTGCTATGGAATGTTAAAGTGAAGTTCCATCACACTTACAGTATTAAATCCTGCACAGGATATGTCTGGGAGTTGTAGGTGCCAATCACCCACCCACTCTACCCCACACTCCCACCCACAGGGCTGCTCTCCTGCTTTTCCCACCTGGGTTGAAAGAGCTACCAAATCATACTCATGGATAAACAATGCCATATACAATTACTCCTCAAAACTTTCTATTTTTCTTAAATATTTGATTTTATTCCTTCTGTTGTTTAAAATCTTATCTCTGTATGTAATAATAAAAATAGAAGTAAAAGACAAGATTTTCCTTCATCTCCATTTATATGTCACTAACACTGGAAATTTGGTTCATTCAAAGCAATTCATTGTATAAAAAGGTATTTATTTGAAGTCTCTTATTTAGAGTCTTCCATATTGCTCCATGTGGGATAAATGTTCGAATTTTCCATTTTACTTTCCACGTTATTATAGGGACATCAATGAAATTGAAATCTTGGTTAAAAGTACATCATTTAAGTAAATTATAGGGACAAATGAACTTTTGGGTAGAATTACACATTTTAAGTTAGTGAATACAATTTACAATTGGTACGGGCGGACTGTTTAGATAACTACATTGGAATTTTAAAATCTGATTATCTTATTCATGTACAAACCCAACTCCTCTCTTTTATGTTGAGAATTCTTGGTATGCTTTGACTTGCTCTGGAGATTCACATGAAGTCCTTGGACTTTAAATAATTACTTCACTTATACTAACTCACGTATACTAACTGCAAGTCTATGTTGTAGTTTCTCCTGAAAGAGTTCTCTAAACCTTACAAAACGTTCTTTCTCTGATTTAACTACACAGAATTGCCTTACCGAGAAATGTGAGTATAGTTTTCTTTTTTAAAAAGGGAAAATCTTTTCTCACAAAAGAACAAAGCCATGAATCTATAGAATATCCCTTCAAAATATTACTGTTATCCAACAGTATACTTGTATACTTTTTGGACTAAATGTATATATCAATATAAAAAGAGCAATAGGTTTATGTGTAGATACTCCCATTTAAGTCACTCAAAAAATACAGTTTCATGTCATGAAGAACATACGTAAGGCGTTTTCAACATATATGATTAATTACGAGGCTTTGAGTCCACAGATAGAAATATCACCAGAAAACTGTAAAATCTCAGTAAAGATACAAAACCACAAATGCTTTTACACCATCTACTTCATGAGAAGTAGCTTCTAGTTTCAGCTAGAATAAACATAAGAAAAATATTTTGACAAATACAATTCTAATTCTGGTCAAAGGGATGTAAACTACATCTCCTACATCTTAATTATAGTTGGATCCTTTAGGGTAACTACTAGATGACTTGGAGGCTGTCAGTTTCTACTGGAAATGAGAACAAAGTATCTTTGTTTGTGTCAAAGATGTGGTTTTATCATTTAGAACCAGAAATAGCTTTAGAAACAATTAGGCCTGTTTTCCAATGCCTGTGCATTTGAATATTAACCATGCAAAAAGCAAAATGTTGACTATCTCAAACTCCAAAATTTAAATAGGAGATATTTTTTTCCAATAGGATAATTCCTTCATCTGCATGATACATTTTATATAAAACATACCACTAGTTAACTTATCAAGGCAAAGCTCAACTCAAATGCTATGGTGTTGGATTGGAGAAAGCTTTTTTAAAATGACAAAAAGCTCAAAAATATATAAATAGCTGTGTTTAATTACATTAAAGTAAAACTGCATATAAACTTCTACAAACAAAAGATAAAGGAATTATAACTTTTTCCAGTTTTAACAGTTAAGTAATTCATATTCTTAACATGTCCAGCATCCATGTGAATCAGTTGGGAAAAGACCAATGTCCAATGAAGGATTGGGAAGATGACATGCATGTGGGGAAAAATCTCATCCTCACTTATACAAATTGAAACTCAGCTATGTAACATACCTATCCTATTCCTTTTTTTTTTTTTAAAGATTTTATTTATTTATTCGACAGAGATAGAGACAGCCAGCGAGAGAGGGAACACAAGCAGGGGGAGTGGGAGAGGAAGAAGCAGGCTCATAGCCGAGGAGCCTGATGTGGGGCTCGATCCCAGAACGCCGGGATCATGCCCTGAGCCGAAGGCAGACGCTTAACCGCTGTGCCACCCAGGCGCCCCATCCTATCCTATTCCTATAGTTTAAAAAAAAAAAATTACTAACACAATGTGTCAATGGGGTGTCAGGAAAGCATGCATTCTCATGCGTTGCTGGTGGAAATATAGATTAATACAATACAACAGGCAGTTTGCAATATTTCTCAAAATTGAAATGTATAATTCATTTTGCTTAATAATTCCCCTTCTAGGAATTTATCCAGTGACATACATGCTATCTAAATGACATCTGTGCAAGATTTATTTGGAAATAACTTAAATGTCCAACTGGTCAAATAAATTATAACACCTTTCTATAGCCATTAAAATAAGGAAGATCCTGTGCTGATACGGAACGAAGAGTGTGTGCGTCCCCAGGTGTGTGTGTGTGCGTGCAAGCACACTTGTCCATGGAGCTAAGTGATAAAAGTTGAAACTAATTTGTAGGACAGAATCATTGTGTTAAAAATAAAGGGCAGGGAAGCAAAAAGAAATCATGCTTCAATATCTTCGCTTGGGAGATATAATTGTTTGGCTGGGATACTTCTGGCAGCAAGAGACAGAAGGGAGATAGACTTTAAATTCTTGTGCTGTGTATCTTGAAATTTGTGCTGTGTGCGTATGTGTGTGGGTGCGTGTGTGTGTTAACTTTGATAGTATTTTGATTTTTAAAAATATTTACTCAATGTTGTCTTTAGGAATTTTAATTATTCTTACTCTTCTAAATTTATTTTGTTGTGCACTAAAGAAAATCTGATGCATGCCCATACTAACAAATCTTATAAATCAAAGGGTGTCAAAATGTTCTTTATAGGCTCATAAAGCAGGGTTTTTTTCCCCTAAGACAATAACATGATGCCTAAAACACTTAGTGAAACACAAGACATAGGGTATATGACCCTGCTCTTCAACTTATTACATATATACCTATGGGAGGTCACTTAAGTTCCATTTCCTCATTGTTAAATAGCCAAAACTTGCTCTAACATACAATACTGTAAAAGTCCAAAGACATAACTTATGTAAAATTGTTTTGTATTCAAACAAGGAATACAAGTGTAAATTATAGGAAAAGTAAATTTTTTCAGAAGGAAACCAAAATAAAGCATGTATTTAGGATACATCATCAGCAAAATCGGTACATTTTCCTATTTCCTTACTTTTGCCTCTAGGCACAGATATCCTCATCCCAGCCTGTATCAGATGAAAGTTTAACTGTACCTGCTTCTCTTTCTGTATCTATCAAGAACTGTTAATAATTTAATTGTGCCTTTGTGTTTCCTTCAAATCTCTCCAGACTGCCTCCTTTTGTATTAAAAAAAGCATAGTATTAAGGAGGCCACGTATTGCATGGAGCACTGGGCGTTACACGCAAACAATGAATCATGGAACACTACGTCAAAAACTAATGATGTATGGTGACTAACATATAATAAAAAAATTTAAAAAAAAAGAAATTAGGTGAGAGTAAGGAGATAAGGTATGTGTTTAACTAGAAACATCAGAGGTCTTTGCAAACATGCAAAAGTCTCCTGTTGAATTTCAGTTTTTAGCATTTAACTTCTTAATGTGTATTCTTAGAGAAGAAAACTAATGAGTGAGGAGGAGGAAGAAAAGGAACAGGAGGAAATGTGTGTTTATTAGCTCCCCTGAATCCCAGATTAGGGGTATTAATGTACAAGGGGTATCAATGTATAAAATTTAAAAATAAATAAAGCATAGTAGGTTAATTTCTATACCCAAGTGAAATACATATCTACATGTTAATGATTGCGAGGTTAAATCCCTTAATAAGACATTTTATGGCTCTTTTCTGTAACTATGTCAGATTTCCAGGGGAGCTGTTTCAGGACAGGTTGGCCTTAAAGAATAAAGGAAGATGTGTGAGTACCTTAGTGGGCTGAAGAGGAACTCGACTCTTATGTAAAAGTAGTTAAGTCTGGAAATTGAAGCAACTGTAGGCATTTCATTTTTCTTAGATACAGAATGTTCTAGATGAATGTCAAATTTCTGAACGAAAATGACCTCGCCTGATGAAAGATTGAAACAATATCACCATTTAAGTGCAACATGATTTTTAATGTCTTTCATGAAAATCTCATTTTACTGGAAATGGCACTAGAGCTGTGAGAAAGCTACATACAGTATTTAAAATAAAATATCTAAGTGATCTTGCAATGTATTAGGACAAGTTTTAACATAAATTACACTATTAAAAAAACCTTTAGAATGTATTATCAGGCCTTCACTACCCCACTACAACTTCTGCTATTTTCAAGCAATTTCTCAGAATAATAAAACTTTTTGAGAAGAAGCAAGTTTATCATTGAAATAACTACAATAGAACTTTCTTTGGGTAGACAGAACAAATAATAGACCTGAGAACCAATTAAATATGATTGTTCAGGCACATTAATATTGGGGAATACTTACAAGTTTTCAATTTTCCCTTTCCGTGATTGGTAGCATTTATCTATTGAGTGGAGTTTTGGTTTGGGCAGAATGATTCCTGGGGAGGAGACCGATAATAGTCAAACGCAGGAGGACTTATAGGGCATTGGGATCCATCCAAACCGGCTTCCAAGAATGGAAAAGCAGGAACACTGAGATAAATACTACCCCCCCCCCTTCAGGTACTGTTATGACGTAAGTTGGGTCCTAATTACGGCCACTGATTTCATTCAGTCTTACAGTGGAAACCTAACTACTTTTACAGTACCACATCAGAAAGTTTAGAGAGCAGATGTATTTAATGCAACTTCATTTTAGCAATGGGGCGATAAAATTATTGTTTCCCTTGAAGGGAACTGGAAATTAGGAGAAGGGAGATTTAGTTATTATTTTTTTCATTGATAACATATGACGCTATATCAGAAATAGAGCCCGAACTGGAGGAAATCACTTGGTTGCTGTAATAGTAGCTGATCACTGCACTTTTGATTATCAGTTTCTGAATCACAGATAGCTTGCTTACTTTGTTACTGTTGTCTTACTTGGTGTCTCCAGTCAGTGTCTAATCAATCTCTGACAATCCATTTTCTAGGTGATCCCTAGAACCACCAGCCATCTCAGCTTTATGAGTATTTCCCTTGTAAACATGGTTTGAAAGGAAAGAGTTGGCTTGGTGTTCAACAGAAACAAAATTGTTATGTTTATTTTTGTCATAGAGCAAGTTCTTGCTATTCATGAACGGTATGTCTTGAATTCATAAATACCGTTATTTTAGAGAGAGTTGCTGAGTCAGTGGAATACTAGCATGACTGACCAACATAATGAGTCCCTCCCACAGACCAGCCTTGCGGTTCGCATATCCGTAGGGTACTTACATACATTACCTCAAGAAACCCCTATAACAATCCTATATTGTAAATATTATTATCAATGTATTTTGTATCATAGACCTCGGTGTTACTGTGAGAAGTACAAAAAGCATTTTAAATCCTAAAATCAAAATATATATAATAGATTCAGTAATCCTTTTTTATTAACTCTAAAAACGTTGTTCATCTTCTGAGTCATGAACTGTTTGAGAATCTGATGAACTAACATCATCAGATGATCAAGCATCCAGTGCCCATTACCTATAAATTATAAAGATCGATAAATATTCCCAAAGCTTTAAGATTGATATTTACATACATTTCATGGTTTCTAAGGTGACCCTAAGTCTTTGTTCTTCCACTAAATATTGGTGACATAAATGGCAGCAAATCACCCATAGTTTGTATCTGGATTTTTGAAATTATCACTCCCTATCTGTTTCTGCCCCATTTTTTTCTAAATGCACTATCCTCCTACAGACAGCCATGCAGAGCACTCAGTGTCTGCCTATTTGAAGATGTAACACACTTTTCTCTGGTGTACATGCTGGCAAATGGAATCTTGCATCACGAAGTATGTGCATATTTAATTTCCCTAATTAATTTTCCTTCCAAACAGATTGTATACCAATTTGCATTTTCATCCCCAGTTTAGGAATGTCCATTTCTTTATACTCTCACTTACACTTAAAATTATCCAACAATAAATAATATTTAGTTGATTTTTTAAAAAAATCCCATTGCTGTTTTATGGTACAATCCTGATTATTAATGGGACTGCACATGTTTTCATAAGGATATTTCATAATTTTGTGTCCCATTGTATAGGTTTTTCTGTGAATTTGCTATTTGTATCTTTATCCATTTAACCTTATTTACTGTTTTGTCATTTCCTTATTAATTTGCTTGTCTTTGATTTCCTTTATGGTATCTTTTGTCATGCAGAAGACTGTAAAGAATGTTGAAAAGGCAGTTAACTTGTAGCATGAGCATACAAGTTAAGCATAATTCTTGATAGAAATACAACATGAGAAATCCAAGAGCCTGTCAAAACATTTCTTTATCTTCAATATTGGTGATAGTCAAAGGTTTCAGAAGATAACTCCTAAAAGAATACATGCATATATTCCTCCTTCTAAGTTCTAATCTTTACAACTATCTTAGGTATAACATCAATCCTGTGTGAATGAGAATAAAAAATAAAGAAATGTGGCTTGAAGAATGTTGAGTAATCTCTCATTTTAAAAATCTTACCTTCTGTCTTTCATCAAGTCTCTGATTCTAACATGTTTCACTAAATTGTCATTATTACATTATTTTCAATTTAAATAATCCTGACTGTGGTTGAATGGATTTTGATTGAAACACCAATTTCAAGGATCAGTGTTAAGGGGGATTTAAGTCTGGGGATGAGTATAATAGGAGGACAGAACGTACATGAGAGCCTGTGGTCACAGTTGGTAACCATAAGAAAGTCCAAGGCAATGCAGAGTGACTTTGGTGTGTCTTTGATGGTGTCTAAGGCATAAGCAAGGATATTGTCAACAGTGGGAAGTTTGGATTAGAGGGCGGCGATGAACTTCATGTAAATTGACAAGTGGGCCAGATGAGAAGTGATGAGAGCTTGAACTCATATCGAAAGAGTAGATCGAGGGAGGAGACAATAGTTTTAGTACACACTTAATAGAGGAATCCTCCTTCTACTTCCCCAGTGGGCCTGGCAGGGAAATGGGTCTTGGATAAGATAAAAAGTCCGAACAGGTCAGGTGGAGGAAGTTTCCTCCAGGGTTCTTTGTAACTGGGATAGGGTAACTTTTAGAGATATGTTCCTGGCTCAGCAGTAGACTCCTTTCTTAGTCTCACTTTGTGTGTTGGGGTGTGTGTGTAGGGGAGGCAGCATGATTTGAAAGTGTCTGATTGAAGAAGGGGAAGAAACAATGCTCTAGAATCCAGAAGTACTAACTCGGGTGTTGAGAAATAACGGCCAGTGATCAAGAAGTTAGGCAGATGTTTCCCTATCTTCTTATTTGTTTAGACTGAGGGTCACGCTCACTGCTCATTGACTAAATCCTTCTCACGGAAATTTTTTGTTTGGTCTGCACAAGACTTAACTATTTTAAGTCAACATATAAGAAATTGTACATGAGGATTCCTGGCTTCTGTGTAAGAACTGGAAGCTCTGGAAACCTGGTCCTCGTTCCCATGTGGCGGCAGGCAGTGGAGCTGAAGAGTCGTTTCTTGATGGAATTTTAGTGCTCACTTCTTCATTCTCACCACATAGCTTGCTTCTTACGCATGGCCTGTTCCACTGAGATTTGTGGTGTTCTTTCTCTCCTCTCCTCTCCTCTTTCTCTTCTCTCCCTTTCCACTCTCTCCTGTCCTCTCTTTCCCCTCCCCTCCCCTTCTCATCTCTTCTCATTTCATCTGCCTGATTTCAGTAAGCAGTTTGGAGACTTCAGGATAAGATAAGGCTCAGCGTTAATCTTTGGGACATAGAGGAGTGTGTGTGTGTGTGTGTGTGTGTGTGTGTGTGTGTGTGTAAATATATATGCATGTACATCTGATTCAACCGTTACCAATAAATAAAAGATAAAGGTCTGTAACTTACCCTTATACTCAAAGAGAAGCCTTTCATGCCTTAGATGCTTCTGTGAAATTAGCAGTGTCAAACCCATCGCCTCATGGCTAATATTATTTGGAGGTACGCGAAGGACCAGAGATAACCACAAAATGACCCACTAGGAGCCTGCACCACAACTGCCACCAGAGGGTCCTTCTAGACTGATAATGCAGACCTAGTGTTACATCCTAAAGACAAGAGGGATTTGTGTCAGGGAAGGTCTAACCTCGCTAGTAAGGAGGAGATTGTGCTAATGGTGGCTGGAGATTCTAAGGCAGAAGTTAGAAGTAAGCACTCTCAAAGGCAGGGGACTTGAGGATAGGAATTTTCAGGATTTACTGAAAGACTCTCTGGAAGGTGTTAACTCTTCACGTGTGTTACCCTTGAACTTTGGCAAAAGTTCTGTACTGTGTACAGTTCTGTGTGTTTTAATTTAATAAATTAGTTTTGGTATTTTTATGTGCTTATTGTACAGGCATGGCAGCATTGTTGGCACACATATTTTAGTTAAGCCCCCTCAAGGATGTTTTCGTCCTTGTTTGTATTCCATGGTGTGCTATGGATGTGCTATAATTTAAGTAACCCATGTTTTCTCGCCTTTTTTTTTTTTTTTTTAAAGATTTTATTTATTTATTCATTCGACAGAGATAGAGACAGCCAGCGAGAGAGGGAACACAAGCAGGGGGAGTGGGAGAGGAAGAAGCAGGCTCATAGCGGAGGAGCCTGATGTGGGGCTCGATCCCATAACGCCAGGATCACGCCCTGAGCCGAAGGCAGACGCTTAACCGCTGTGCCACCCAGGCGCCCCTCTCGCCTTTTCTTAAACAGTGTGGGAATGGAGAACAAAAACATCTTTTGTTGGTACTATGCCACTCCCGGAAAATGGACATTTTTGTAAGACAGCCTACTGTAAAAGGACATGCTTCTTATAGTGTGTGTGACAGTGATCCAGTGGCTCACGCTATTCGAGCCCCTTCCTGGTTACTCTCAGAGCTACCTTATCTATGGCACAGAGATTGGAAAATGCTGCATCTGTGTATAATTTTCTTTTCCTAACATGACCCTTTCAAAAATTGTTATATCCTTGATAGTCTGCAAGGTTGTGTTGTGAGAGACAAAATACCCAGCTAGGAAAAGACACGTGTTCCACTCTGACAGCCATATCTGTTTTTGTGTTACGTTGACTTACCTTCCTGGTGGAGAGTCCATGCTCATCTGATTCTCTGAGTACATTCTGTTATCCATATTGATAGAACTACATAACTGGACCAACGTGGAAGCAAAGGAGAAAAGTGTTCTGGAACCACCCTGAGGTTCCAGGCTGTGAAGATGTGCACATTCGATGTGTCACTCCAGCTTTTCTCCTGAGTGGAGCAGATTTCAGGATTCACCCAGTTGTTTAGGCCACGAGCCAGGCAAGATCATGGCATCGCACAAGGGGAGCACTGATCTTAGTTACACATTGGACATGTTCCTACACTTTCTCCACATAGAATATTTTGGAACTGCTCTGGGCAAAGTTTAAGACATGAGAGTTGTTATTATAATTGTTCTTATTGTTGTTGTTATTTATTTATTTATTTATTTATTTATTTATTTATTTTATTCCTCTGCCCATTTCTGTGTTTATTTATGTCCTGGTATCACCTTTTTCATTCTCCCCTGACTTCTATGTTTCATGTTTCCTGTTGGCTACTAAAATTTACCAGGCCTCTCTTCTCTGAAAAATATCCCAGTGCTCCAAATTCATTTCTGCTTTCCACCAAAAATTACCTCTTTTTTTTTTTTTTTTGATCAATCACAGCAAAGAGGGAGACTTTCTGGAAGTTGGAATGGCTACCGTAGCTTGCTTAAGCTTCCTGGAAATACTTGAGCTTAACCACATAAGCGAATGTCATTTTGGGTGAAATCTCAGGCAGAATGACAGAGCAAGGGGTGTTAGCCACTGGGGCGAGATATTTGCCAGCCTCGGGGAAGCCTTCCCACACTCTTTACTGGACCCCAGCTGAAGATCTGTTTCTGGCTCGGCCGACTCCTACTTCCATCAGTGTCTTGACCTAGCAGTGAAGAGAGAAAACCAATACTGCTGTTACACGTTACAAACTGAGCGAACTAATATGTTTTCAAGGGCACATTTTCCAATTTCCAAATTATGCTGGCACTTCATTTATCACTCTTAGTTCTCACTGAGTTCTTAGCATTCTGCTTTCAATTGGTGTCTTGACAAGAGAGTAGGAATTAAAGCACAACACTGTAAACATTGTCTCTGACAGCAACTCAGGGAAACATTCGGTAGCAGGAGGGTAAAAAATCTGTATCTTCTGATTATTTGCACATTTAGACTATACACGTTATTCAAGTTTTCACTTTGGATAAGTAATTGAGAATTATTTACATTTGATCCTTTTAATATTAAATATAATCTTTTGTGGCCTAAATGTCTCAAGATGTGTATGAAGTGTTAAAGCAATGATATAATAAGTTGAAATGATTTGTATATTCAAAAAAGCTAGAATTACTAGTGAAAATTACAGTGTAATTAGAAAAATGTGTTATCAATGTGTGAGGCCAAATTTTATCAACAGACCTAGAAAATAGTTCTAATAACAATGTAAATGAATTGTAGTGAAAACATTGACCTTGTCTGAAAAATAGGGAGCATGTGTGAAGCATATGTGTATGAGAAATGTGTAAGAAATATTAAGGAAGTTATTTTGACTACAAAACTTGAAAATATCTAACATTATGGATTCCTATATTTTTGTAGCATTTTCAGAGGAATAGATATAGTATTCATGTAAAATTGGTTCTTTCCGTAATCTTAAAAACCTGCCAGTTAGTAAATACTACTTTTCCTATTAAGTTTGAATGAATTTTGTTACCCCTATCTTTCTGACTCCTTCAGAAATGTCACTCCCTACAGTGAATCATTACCGAACCCCTTGCACATGTTTTCCAAAACCACTTTCAAAACTACCATCTCCTTTTTATACATTTACACAAGAGATACATAGTAGGGTATGTTTTGTCATTTTACAGATAAGGACATTGATGCCCAAAGAGGTTATGTGTTTTGCCTGAAACCCGGAAATTGGTATCTGAACTTCATTTTCTCTTTTCTAATTGACTAAAATGTCTGTGTTCAATTGCTTTCTAGAATAACAGTCTCATCATATACATATAGTGTTACAGCAATGAGATCATAAGTTTACATATATCTGTGTATGTATATAAATGTGTATGTGTGTGTATCTACATATATAGCCTTCGTCGTGATGCTGAGACATACCACTGAAGGAGAGCGGTATCACATTTCAGTTTCGGAAGATCATAAATCCATAATATGATTCAAATGATGGTGTTTTTATGAGTAGGCACTAGTTAAAATAGTTTAGATTTGTATGCAATCACGTCTCTCTCCTTTTGCATTTTTCATGCATGCCTCTTAGATCTATATTTCCCTCAGACAATTCACTTTTCAGATAACATGTCTGTTTCCACAATACACACTTTACATTTTCTTAGCCTCCGTTTACCTCTCTTTTCATGTTATCATTTCTTCAAATCAGTAAGATCAAATATCTAAGCCTTTGTTTTCATGTATCTTTCAGCACAAAAATGTAAATGTGTTCACAGGTATGGAATACTATGGGACTTTTCAGATAGTGTTTAGTCACATTTGGATGATTGAAGATAAATGTTTTAATAAAACAATCTGGGAACTTGAGATGATGTGTAGAGAATCTGTGCTTAAGAGATAAATACAGGGGCACCTGGGTGGCTCAGTCGTTGAGCGCCTGCCTTCAGCTCAGGGCATGATCCTGGGGTCCTGGGATCAAGCCCCACATCAGGCTCCTCCGCTGGGAGCCTGCTTCTTCCTCTCCTACTCCCCCTGCTTGTGTTCCCTCTCTCGCTGGCTGTCTCTCTCTCTGTCAAATAAATAAAAATTAAAAACCTTTAAAAATAAATACAATATTGTTACAAATAATACAAGGAGATCTATAAATAAATGGCTCCTCAGACTAACAGAATATTTTAAAAGTAACATCTGTAAAGTCTATTACAAAACAATAGTCATAACAGAATAAGTTGAGAAGTAAGTTTATTTTATTTTTTTTTTCTTTTCCATCACTACCACAGGGTAAGACAGTATCATTTCTTATCTGAACTGGTCTAATTCCATTATTCCCTCTAAAACATTCGTTATACTTGAGCCAGGATGATCTTTCCAAACTGAAATGTGATTATATCACTCTCCTTCAGTGATCTATCTCAACATCAAGATGAAGACCAAACTCCATTTTAAGTCTGATTTAATATGACTTTAAACCTCTGTTGTAACATATTCCTACTGTCCATGTAGACATGTCTTCTCCTGACTGGCACACTCTCTCTATTCTAGGACCTCATGCCTAATTAGGTCCTATTTGAATATCGCTTGTTAACAACTTTCCTGAATGGGTGTAAGGTGTGCCAGTGGTATCCTGAATAAATCCCTATACTGATAGTTTATCTCACAAATTAAAATTACTTAGGTATTTTTGTTCCCACTTGGCTCTAGGCTCCTTGTTATTACACAGTGAAATTTGTTCATCAGTATATCTTATGATCTAAGAAATACAGGTTTAATAAACATGCCATTGATTAATGTTTATAGCTACATTTTATCTCACAATATTATGAACTGTGAATATCTTGGCAAATACAGTTGTTATTCAGCATGGTAAATATTGCATGTAGTGAGTGAACATGGTCACTTCTGTCTAGTTAAATTTGTATGTATTTATACATATTAAGTTGTAGACGCATACGGACTCTTGACTTTAAATCTATGCTATAGACTTTACATTTTTAGAGTTATTTTAGTTTTGATTATGACATAGAAGATACTAAAAACCAAAGGAAATATTACACGAATTAATGAAACGATACAGTGTAATAATATGAGGCAACATATTTTAAAATAGGCATTTATGACTTAATAATAGCATTCCCGATCAGCTTTCTGTCAGAGTTAAAGTGGAACTGGTATAATAATAGGCCTACTTTATAGAAAAGCATTGATAAAGAATTTTCGTGGTTGATGATATACTTGAGCTGGCTTCCTACAAAACAAATTATTCAGCTATACAGTGACTTTCCCAAAGAGCACATTTGCATGATCTTCAAGTTCACTGCTGGAGAGACTCTAAATAATAATCGGGCCATAAAGCCAGAGGAAGGCATTTTAGATTGCCATATAATTTGCACTGAGAACTTTTGAGAATTCCAATGGAGGCTGAACATCAGTAATCCTTCTTGGATAATAATGGAAATAATTAGGAAGGCTTCAAACAGCCTGTCTCTGTAAAAGTTTAGTGTCCTAAATGTGAGAGAGCAAGAACATTGAAAGTTGTTTAATGGCTTTTTGAACAGATCTAATCAGGCAAGTTTTACCCTCTGACACAAATTGGGTCTTGGCTGATGAAAATTGAAGCTACTGTTGCAAGGAACATTCAGATTCTTGCATACTTTTTACCTGCTTGAACAAACCATAGAGGAAAGTAATGATATACCTGCCTTAAATCACTTGGCCTTTCAAATTTGATATGCATTTAGAAGCAAACTGGAAATCTTTTCAAAGTGAGCAAAAAGAAAATATTTCAAATGTCCCTACATATTACTTTTATAACTCTTTCATAAGCCACTTACATAGTCAAGGCAGAATCTTAATTATACTAGAAAAATTAAGATAATTAAATAGAAGTGAACCTAAAATCTGTTTCTGAGATCTACTTTTATATCTTCCATTGAATTATTGTGTATCTTTGGGATACTTTCAACTAAACATGTTTACAGAATTTCCATGTTATTCTACTCCAAGATAGTATTTATCATCATTCAGAAGAACAAAGTCAACTTGAGTTAATGTAGGGAAGTCACCTATTCCAAAATTTGCTTATTTTTTTCATACTATTGACAACTTTAGAAGTGTGCTCTTGGTTTGTGAAAAAGACAGAAATAATATCAATATTAACTCATACTTGACATAACTCATACCCAATCCAGAAATCTTACAGAGAGCATGAAATAACCTGGAAAGGGACCATTTCTGAGCATTGTGGTTGTTCTGGAACTTAAATAGTATTTTGAAAAGTGTTGCTAACATTAATTAATGCTTCATTTTACACATTTAGGAGTTCAGATCTATGAGAAGGACAAATTTTAAAGTCTTAAGAGAGCTACCCATTTCAACTAATCTATGCTAGATATTTGACTACTATACTTCAAGCTGTCTAATAAATTTGGATGATATGTTGTATGTTCAAATTTATTACGAACATTAAAAAGTTGTGGACACCACTCATACAAACTAACTCAAAATGTATCAAAGACTTAAATGTAAGATCTGAAACCATAAAACTGCTAGAAGAAAACAGGAAAAAAGCTCCTGGACATGGATCTTGGCAATGATTTTTTTTGGATATGGTAGCAAAAGCATAAGCAACAAAATAAAAAATAAGGAAGTGGGACTACATCAAATCAAAAAGCTTCCACACTGGGGTGCCTGGGTGGCTCAGTTGGTTAAGCGGCCAGCTCTTAGTTTCGGCTTGGGTCATGATCTCAGGGTCTTGGGATCTGCTCCATGCTCAGTGGGGAGTCTGCTTGAGGACTCTCTCTCTCCCTCCACCCCCTCCCACACTCGGGGTCATGCTCTCTCTTTCTCTAAAATAAATATTTAAAAATAAATAAATAGAAATGAAAAGTTTCCATACAGCAAAAGAAATGATCAACCAAATGAAAAGGTGGTCTGCAGAATGGGGGAAAATATTTACAAATTATATCCAAAGTATATAAAGAACTCATACAATTCAATAATAACAAAAATCCTCCAATTAAAAAAGGGCCAAAGACCTACATAGACTTTTTTTCCAAAGAAGACATTCAGATGGCCATAGACACATGCAAAGGTGCTCAACATCACTCCTCATGAGGGAAAAGCAAATCAAACCCACAGTGAACTATCTTCTCCTCATACTTGTTAGAATGGCCATCATCAGAAAGACGAGTAACAAAGGCTGGTGAAGATGTGGAAGGAAGGCAACCTCTGTGCACTGTTAGTGGGAATGTAAACTGTGCAGGCACTGGAACACAGTATGGATGTCCTCAGAAAATCAAAACTAGAACTACCATGTGATCCAGAAATCCCAGTTGTTGGTATACATCTGAAGGAAATGACATCACTGTAGAAGCGATATCTGCCTCATGTTCATTGCAGCATTGTTTGTAACAGCCAAGACATGGAAATAATGGAATGTCCATCAGAGGTGAATGGATGAGCAAAATCTGGAAAATGTACACACACACACACACACACACACACACACACACACACACGGAATATTCAGCCATAAAGAAGAAAATCCTGCCATTTGTGGCAACATAGGTGAATATTGAGAGCATTATGCCAAGTGAAATAAGTCAGAGAAAGACAAATACTATATGATGTCATTTACTCGTGGAATCTAAAACAACAGCAAAAAACAACAACAACAACAACAACAACAACAAAAACAAAAACAAAACAGAGAAAGATCAGATTTGCTGTTACCAGAGGTGGGGATGGGGGGGTTGGAATGAGGAGAATTGGAGGAAGTTAATGAAAAGAAACAAACTTCCAGCTATAAGATAAATAAATATGAGGAATGTAACATATACAACATGATGACTATAGCTAATACTGCTGTACGGTATATTTGAAAGCTGCTAAAAGACTAGATTCTAAAAGACCCCATCACAAGGATAAAAACATTTTTTCTTTGTGTATCTATGTGAGCTGATGTTAACTAAGCTTTATGTGCTAATCATTTTGTAATATATGTGGATCAAGTCATTATGTAATTTATACAGTTCTGTATGCCAATTATCTTGATAAAACTAAAAAAAATCAAATTTGTGGAAATGGCTTTCTATGTGCTCTAAAAACTAAGATATTTTTGTAGAATCACCTCAGTAATTTTCAGCAAGACACTTACTGGAAATATTCAGGTTGAGAGTTATCTTTATGCTTTTTCTGATAAATAATAGTTTGTCTTTGAGCACATCTTTCTTTTCTTCCTTCTGAAAATTATAGGCAGAAAGATGAATAATTGATTTTTAATAGACTCTGTGTGCATGTACATGTGTGTAAATTTCAGTAACATCTGGTTTTAGTTTCTAGGAAAAAGCTAATACTGGTGAAATCAGTAAGTGATACAGTGGTGTTCCTATCTGACATGGGATGTCAATGGAAAGCTTATTGGATTAAGCAACTCTTCATGGAAATACACACATCATTGTAAATCTACTTAGGGAAAAGATAGTGAAAGTAGAAATTATTATCATTTTTCCCATAAAAACCAGTTCTCAATTTACACTTGCCATGTTGCTAATGGGTCTTGGGAAATCTTAAAATTGAAATGAAATATTTACTTCATTTTTCTATTTGTTGTTATTTTAACAAATTCCAAGTTTTACGTGGTGCTTTATCTTCCTCTTAAATGTGACTTCTTCATGGCCTCTCTGTTAAATTTCATTGTTTAAGATTGCCTTTTAGCCCAATTTTAAGAGTTGTTGTTATTTTGTAAGCTATCCTTTGCCTTTCTGATGCTACTAAGTATCTTCGGAATATCAGAAAAATGTTGTCCTTCTTTAGCTTTTGAGTTATACTCACTTGAACAAAAAGCCATACAAAAGAATTTCAGAAGCATAGAAATACACCTTAAATTATTATGCTGTTTTCAAGTTATAATAAACTTCCTTAACAGATTTAAAATTTCACCATCGGGATGACTCTTTTGAGCAAGTAAGAGGTTTTATAGCCAGAATGCTATTATTCAAGTATTATCGATAATATATATAGGAACATCTTTATAAACTCTCAACCAAGATAGCCTAGTCCAACTGTGGGCAAGTCTAAGAACTAGAAAGCTTTTTGATATTTTGAACCTACTCTTAAATTTTTCATTTTCTTTCAGAACTCTGTCATTCTCTTCACTCTTCTTTCTGTATTCTAGTGTGTTTGATCTTGACTACTGTCCAATTTCCTTATTCCTCTGTCACTATCTTGAAACTTTGTTCAGTACACACTGACATCATTTTTCACTCATCAGTATTCTTCCTTCTGAAATTTGTCCTTCTCCCATCAATATCCAAACAGAACTCTCTAGAACCAAACCTAAACTTAACATCTTATATAAAAATTAACTCAAAATGGATCATAGATCTAAATGAGACATTTAAAAAAACGCTATAAAACTTCTAGAAGAAATCACAGGAAAAATTTTTCCTTTGCTTAGGTTAGACAAGGAGCTCTTAGACATGACACCAAAGGTACAATCCATAAAAGAAATAAAATAATATAGACCATCAAACTTAAAAACTTTTGCTCTGTTGTGTGATCCCTATTAAGAGGATCAAGGTCTATTTAGAGTATCAAGTTTGTCATTGACACATATTATCAAATCACATATCTGAGAAACAATTTTTATCCAGAATATATAAAGAATTCTCTAATCTCAGCAATTAAAAAAAAATCAGAAAATAGGCAAATCATTTTAACAGATATTTCTCCCAAAAGGGTATAGAGATGGCAAATACACACGAGAGAAAAGATGTTCACCATCATTAGTCATTAGGGAAATGCAAACTAAAGCTACAGTAAGATACCATTGCATACCTATTAAAACGGCAAAAAAATTAAAAAATACAGTATCAAGTGTTGACAAGGATAGAGGGCAACTGGATTTCTCAAACATTGTTGATGAAAACGTAAAATGTCATAGCCATTCTGGAAAGCAGCTCAGCTGTTTCTTAAAGTTAACAATCACGATACAGCCCTGCCCTCCTGGGTTTCTATCCTAGTGAACTAAAGTATGTTCACAGTCACTTTATAGTAGCCAAAAGCTGGAAAGCACCCAAAATTCAACTGGTAAATAAAGTGTGATACAACAAATACAAAGAAACAAACTAATGATACAAAGAATGATTTAGAAGGATGTCAAGGATTTATGCTGAGTGCAAAAGCCAATCTGAAAAAATTGGATATGATATGATTCTGTTTCTATAACATTCTTGAAATGGCAAAATCATAGTGATAAGTAGTCAGTTGCTGCCGGAGGTTAGGGTTGGGAGGAGGACAGAACTGTTAATGGGTAACATAAGGGAGTGTCTTTGTGCCGATGGAGCCGTTCTGTACCCTAATGGTAATATGTACCATGTGGTGATGCTTCAACAAATTTACACTTGGTATAAAATTTCAAAGAACTATACACATAAAAGAGAGCAAAAGAAGAGTGCATTTAAAATCTATATAAAGTATATTTGGAAGTTAAGGGTATTGTGCCAATGTTGGGGCACAGGTGGCTCAGTTGGTTAAGTGTCTCGCTCTTGATTTAGGCTGAGGTCGTGATCTCAGCGTCATAAGATCAAGCCCCGCATTGGGCTCCACTCTGGGGGTGGAGCCTGCTTGAGATTCTCTCTCTCTCCCTCTCTCTCTCTGCCCCTCCCCCAACTCGTGCATGTGCACTCTCTCTGAAAAGAAAAATTAAAAAAAAAAAAAGTATTGTACCAATGTGAGATTCCTGCTTTTGACCATGTACTGTGGTTATGGAAGATATGATCATTGGGTGAAGCTGCTTTAAAATATACCAGAATGATCATTACTATTTTGAAACTTCAGGAAGCCAACATATTTCAAAATAAAAAGTTGCATTTAAAAGAAAGAAGAGGGAATTGGGTATTTAGGGACAATTAGAAGTCTGTCACACTCAATAAAAAGATTTAAGGTCTTGAACAGGATTACAGTTTTTAAATTTCATTATTTTCCTAACACTATCATAGCTTAAGCAAAACCGCATTTAATAACATATGAATCTAGAAGAGAACCAGGTGATTTAAAATTAAATTTCCAGCTAAACATCTTAGGATGTTAAACCATAGTTTATTCTTAAATTTCATTCTTAAAATTATTAATGTCAATTAAAACCAATATATTAAATTACTTTTAGTTTATGACAAAAGTAACACTTCTTAAGAAAAATCAGTTAAAAACTTCAGTATGCTTTTATTAATTACTTGAATAATAAAGTTTCAGGGAGATCACTTAGGTTCTAATTTATCATATTAGTCCTTATCAACAAAGATTTTCAAAGAAAGAAAAAAATCTATATTTAATTAATTTATATTTAACTTCAATTAAATTCCTCCATATAACCTTCTGTGAAGTTAAATTTTTTTTTTTATTTCCAGACAATTGGATGAATTTGGGCATTAAATCCTGACCTTTGGTCCTTAGATATACTTCACATGCTTCAAGTATGATTGATTGCTTGAGTCCAATTATTTCTCCAGTGCCTGTGGGATTCTTAAAAACCCCTAACATTTGCAGGAAATGACCTTTATCGTACCCCATCATGCAACAGCTGTCAGAGATGTTTCTGCTGCCCATTCTCTGTCATACAGAGATAGGGTTTCTCCTCTGTTGTTGGGCCAGTAAAACTGCAGAGCTTCATTTTCTAAGACTCTTTTGACATTGAGGAAGATACCAGGTGACAATAACAAAGATAAATGTTAGTGATTACCACATGAGACTTATATATGGTCCGTGTCCTGCAGCAATGGAGATAATTGGAAGCTATGGAAATACTACAGATCCTAAACTTTTGCCATGTTAAGAATAAATATTTGGGTTGAAACCAGGAAAAAAATTTAGTTGTCAATTACTTGGCATTAGGCTGAAAATTCCCCTTGCTCATAAACTCTTATGAATGCAATTAAGTGCCCCAGGAAGCTGGCACCTTGTCTGGGGGCTTGGTTGGAATTAAGTTGATAATCAGAATCATCAGAGGAGTCCTAAGAGAAAAGGGATTGACTGAACTGTTGTGGTTATTTTTCCCTAGAATGTGAAATCTGCTTTTAGATCAAACTATTCAGTTTCAACTCAGGGTAGGAAATAATAGCCTAGGTGATTATGTGCTGTGCCATTTTTTAAACTATTGATTCTTTCTTTAATACCACTGGTTTTTCTCAAGCACTTGTTGTTTCCTGGCCAGTTGGTCACATTTACTACCAGGTGATTAAAATCTACAGTATATGCAACTGGTAGAGGTTTCCTTGGCTACTGTAGAGGTTGGCTTCCTCACAGGACTTTCCCAGAATGAGGACCATGGTAGCCGCTCTCTGTAAATGAGCAGGGGTAATCATAGTGGTCTCACCTATAAGGTGACTGGCTGAAGAGCAGACAGGGTATTGGGAGTCCATGTAGTTCCCAATTTAAATAATGAATTTCCCTCTAAGGTTAAAAGGCTTTAGTGTATTTCCTCTTTAAAGAAAGTTGCTCTTCACATTTTCCTTTTTTCCTCCTCCTTGGTGAAAAAGCAGAGAGGGGGAGCAGAGGAAACTGCAAAGAATAAAATAGGACAATAAGAATGTGCAAAGGTTAAAAGAAGAAAAAGTTAAATTATAACAATCTTAGTGTTGTCTCTGTGCAGCTCTTATGCTTTGCATGGTTTTATTTATGTTTGCATTGTTGGTCTGCATTTGTATTCACTCTTAGTTTTGGCTTATAGCTTTTCTGTTACACTCACAGGGTCTTGTGGTTGGCAAACCACCCACACTTAACGTACTCCCAAACACACATGGTGCACATGTGAATCTGCACATGTACTCAGAGGAAGAGAGAGAAAGGGGAGACAAGTGATGAAAACAAAAGCAAAAACAAAAAGCAGTGAAACAGAAAAAAGCATTTAGCTAAGTAGAAGTAAAGAAGAAAAATGAAGCCTATATGGAAGAAAGAGATAGAGATTATTCTATGGAGGATTTGTGGCTCTGATTCATCTTCCAAAGATTGAAGAAAAGGATTTGAACTCAGATTTCTGCCACTGAAGCCTATACTCTAATAGCTGTCGTATTCTAGCATTACATTTAATATTTTTATTTATTTAGTAATTTTTACACATGAAGTCCTGTTAAGTTCTATAAGAAGGAAAAATGCAATGAAGACCCATCCCTGCCTTCCAAAAACTTAACTTGCTATTCCCTGAAGACCTAACTAAATAGAAAAATTTTAAGGATATTTAATTACCATTTACCAACATATATTGAGTGCCTTTTGTGCATTACACACTGTGCAAGGCAATAGAAATACAAATAATAATAGATGATAAATAGGTAGCAGAATATAATCTTTGTCCTCAAATAATGTACAATATGGCTAGAGAATAGATTAGATTATAGAATGAGGAATGAGAACTCAGAAGAGTGAACCTAACCCAGTTGGGGTGGGACCCGGGGAGAATGGGGTATGGCTTTCTTTTAGAAGAGTTGATCCCAGCAAGGTTCGTAGGATGATAACAGCATTGCAGAGAGAAAGGGTGGAAATGACAAAAACGTAGAGAAAATACAGTACAGCAGAGGCACTGAAAGGTGTTTAATGTTGCTCAGGGTAGTTCCAAAAATGATTTGAGAAAAGCATGTTGGAAATGAAGTCAAGGGCCAATCTTAGACTCCCTTGCAAGACTTGCAAAGATTTAAGACTTAACCTCTACCTAATTAGAGAGCCTTTGAAGGCATTTAAAAAGTTAAAATGTCCATGCTACCCAGAGCAATCTACACTTTCAATGCTATCCCAATCAAAATACCGATGACATTTTTCAAAGAACTGGAACAAATAGTCCTTAAATTTGTATGGAACCAGAAAAGACCCCAAATCTCCAAGGAACTGTTGAAAAGGAAAAACAAAGCTGGGGGCATCACAATGCCAGATTTTGAGCTGTACTACAAAGCTGTGATCACAAAGACAGCATGGTACTGGCACAAAAACAGACACATAGACCAATGGAACAGAACAGAGAGCCCAGAAATGGACCCTCGGCTCTTTGGGCAACTAATATTTGATAAAGCAGGAAAAAACATCCGGTGGGAAAAAGACAGTCTCTTCAATAAATGGTGCTGGGAAAATTGGACAGCTACATGCAAAAGAATGAAACTTGACCACTCTCTCACACCATACACAAAAATAAACTCCAAATGGATGAAAGACCTCGATGTGAGACAGGAATCCATCAAAATTCTAGAGGAGAACATAGGCAGCAACCTCTACGACATCGGCCAAAGCAACCTTTTTCATGACACATCCCCAAAGGCAAGAGAAACAAAAGATACAATGAATTTATGGGACTTCATCAAGATTAAAAGTTTCTGCACAGCCAAGGAAACAGTCAGAAAAACTAAGAGGCAGCCCACGGAATGGGAGAAGATATTTGCAAATGACACTACAGATAAAGGACTGGTATCCAAGATCTACAAAGAACTTCTCAAACTCAATACACGAGAAACAAATAAACAAATCAAAAAATGGGCAGAAGATATGAACAGACACTTTTCCAATGAAGACATACAAATGGCTAACAGACACATGAAAAAATGTTCAAAATCATTAGCCATCAAGGAAATTCAAATCAAAACCACACTGAGATACCACCTTACGCCAGTTAGAATGGCAAAAATAGACAAGGCAAGAAACAACAAATGTTGGAGAGGATGTGGAGAAAGGGGATCCCTCCTACATTGTTGGTGGGAATGCAAGTTGGTACAGCCACTCTGGAAAACAGTGTGGAGGTCCCTTAGAAAGTTAAAAATTGAGCTACCCTATGATCCAGCCATTGCACTACTGGGTGTTTACCCCAAAGATACAGACGTGGTGAAGAGAAGGGCCATATGCACTCCAATGTTCATAGCAGCAATGTCCACAATAGCTAAATCGTGGAAGGAGCCGAGATGCCCTTCAACAGATGACTGGATTAAGAAGTTGTGGTCCATATATACAATGGAATATTACTCAGCTATCAGAAAGAACGAGTTCTCAACAGTTGCTACAACATGGACGGCACTGGAGGAGGTAATGCTAAGTGAAATAAGTCAAGCAGAGAAAGACAAGGATCATATGATTTCTCTCATCTATGGAACATAAGCACTAGGATGATCAGTAGGGGAAGAAAGAGATAAAGAAAGGGGGGGTAATCAGAAGGGGGAATGAAACATGAGAGACTATGGACTATGAGAAACAAACTGAGGGCTACAGAGTGGAGGGGGGTGGGGGAATGGGATAGGCCGGTGATGAGTAGTAAGGAGGGCGCATATTGCATGGTGCACTGGGTGTTATACACAACTAATGAATCATCGAGCCTTACATCGAAAACTGGGGATGTACTGTATGGTGACTAACATAATATAATAAAAAATCATTATAAAAAAAAAAGTCTGATTGTAAAACCAGCACTGAGTGAAATGTATTTGAAATGTCATTCAGAGAACAGTGAGAGTATCAAAAGGCTAAGACCAATTAGGAAGGCAGGAAGAAAAGTTGTAAACATCATCAGATATCCAGGAGCTAGGTGGAGGGTGAAAAATATCTAAGTGTCCACAGTCCCTCGATATATATGATAGCCATGCTGTGCACTTCACGAAAGCAGCGCATGTGGGCTTTCTGGACCTGTAAGTAAGTGTGCTTTGCCCTGCCCTCACACCCCGCCTGCTCCATCTCTCTCTGTTAGCTCATGCGCAGCTGCTGCATCTCTCCCCAGACCTAGCTGCACATGGTTCCTGGCTTTGGCTTTGCCCCATACGCATTATCTTCTGAATGACGTGTATGTGCTCTCCAGCTAGTCCTGTCCTACTCAGTGCCCCAGAGTAGGTAGGACACCATATGGTTAATGACAGGTAGAAAAGACAAAATGATTTATTAGAAAGATATTTATGATGTAGGTAGGGGGGGTGGTGAATGAGAGATGGTGCTTTTTACATGGAGGAGTAAGAAAAGATTAATCAACCACAACTCTGCCTACAACAACAGAACAGGAGATGGTATCATTTATTGATTTAGAAAATATACAAGAAGGAGCCAGCATCATAACCTAAGGACAAGGTATCCCGTTTGTATCTATTGAGATGGAAGTGCCTCTGGGATACCGGATGGCAATTCCCTAAAAAGCAGCTCAATCTCTGAGGCTATGGAAAGACAGTTGGGAGTAATGAACATGTTAGCAGTAGTTGAAACCATGGCAACAGATGAAACCATTTAGATGAATTGCATAGAATAAGCAGAGGAGAAATTCCGGACATCAAACTTTGCAAGTATGGGCAAAGGAAAGGGAACATAAAGAAGGATCTGAGAGGTCAAACAAGATGAGAGTATTCAGAAGAGTGACAAACAGTATCAAATGTAATGAGTAGCATGTAAACTGCCACATGTTCTTTGGAATAGATGGACATTATATCGGTGACCTTGGAAAGGGGACTTCCTGTAAGTGACTGGAAGTTGGATTAAATGAAAAATGAGGAAGCGAGGCATTACAGGTTATTCTTCAGCTTGTTTGTAATTGGTAAGGTAAAAAGTTGAAAGACAAAATTTTTATAATTAAAAAATTATCTTCTTTCTTTATTGAGTAGGATAATCTAGCAATGAAGGAAAGATAGAAGATTTGGAAGAAAGAATATAATGAACGAGTCAAGTTTCTGAAGGAAGCAGGATGTAATATCCAGCTTGGAGAAGTTGGGATTGAGCCAAGAACGAAGGGAAGAATGGTAATCTCTCTCAGGCCAGAGGAACAATTGGCAGTGATGTGTGGAAGAATGGAGATAGTCTTCAAGGACGAGGATTAACTATTTAGCAGTATAGGGTAAAAGAATGTTTTCTAAGTTTTAAAACTAAAATAAGTGACAGTGATAAGAGGCATGTCATTAAAACATTTACAAGCAACATTCACTGACTACTGTGTACTAGACATTGTGTCAGCCAGTTGGAAGTAGCAATTAAAAGGTCACCTATAAAATTGAGGAATTAATAATGAAGAATAACATTTTTAAATAAGAAACCTTTGGTGTGATGAGTATCCCAAAGGGGAAATCAAGGTTTCTAACAATTTTTAAATAATTCAGATATTATAACTTTCTCTCCTATTACTAAATGGAGAAAAGTAGGAGCTGTGTGTTTCTACCTGCATTAAAGCTCTGATCATCAAGTTCTCAAGTTCAATGCAGAGACATCTGAAATCATAAAAAAAAATGTCTAAAATAACTGCCACCACAAAGCTGCTTTGATGAGAGAACAGATGGGTGACAGCACGGAGTTTCTATAAGCAGGTAGGAAAACAATCAGAGTTAGCAAACAACATCCGTGGTAACAAGTCTAGAATCCCCAAGAGGATATTTTCCTTTATTGGTGGGTAAACATTTAGCAGTTTTGATTACCAGAGCGTCTTCTAACCTGGTGGTGCCCACTCGCTAGAGTGTTTTCCAGAAAGCATTTCATATAGCTCATATTACCTGTAAAATATTTCATCTAGACAGCTTTATCAAAAAGTATTTAGTACTTTATGGGTTGTGCATTTAGGGTATGTGTCTCAAAGCACATACAATTCTTTCCAGATTCCTGAGAGAGGTAACAGGGGGAAAAATGAGTGTATGGGAATTGGTACAGTAGCCCTAAAAAAACCAAAAAGATGTGCTGAGAAGCTAGAAGTAAGATTTGACTGCAAAAGAGAAATAATTATTCCCGTATGTATTACGTATTCCTGTATATAATTAAATTTACATGAGTGGTCCTTCTATCAGTTTTCTATTGCTACCATAACAAATCACCACAAACTTGGTGGCTCAAATCAACAAAAATTTATTATCTTAGAGTTCTATAAGTTAGAAGTCAGCAAGGATCTCACTGGGTTAAAATCATCATGTTAGTTTGGCTGTATTCCTTTCTGGAGACTATAGGGTTGAGTATTTCCTTGCATTTTCCAGTTTCTAGAGGCCACCAACATTCCTTGGCTCCTGGCCCTCTTTTTCCATCTTAAAAGCCACCAATGTTGTATCTTTCTGGCCATTCTCAAATGGCCACATTTCCCTCTGACTCTGTCTTCTGCCTCCTTATACATTTAAGAGCCCATGTGGTTATATTGGGCTCACCCAAATAATCCAAGATAATCTTCCTATCTCAAGGTCCATAACTTTAATTATCTCTGAAAGTTCCTTCTGCCATATAGAGTATCGTATTCATACATCCCAGGGATTAAGATGTGGGCATCCTTGGGGCCATTACTCTGCCTACCACAGACCTATTGCTTAATAAAAAGTTGGTAACAGGAAAATGAAAAAAGACAAAAATAATTCAGATAATGCTGATTATTTTAAAGCAGATTTAAAAATATATATATTTCCGTGAGATGAAACTAAGTTTTATATTCCCTGTGACCCCAGCAGTACCTTTCTACTTGAATAACAAATGATAAGAACTAAAAAAATGTATAGAAAGACCGAGGAAATAGTGAGGCACACCAGACAAGAAAGCAAAACACTTATACGATGATATGGGCTCACTTACAAACTCTGAGATCTAGGAAAAGTCATAATTTTAAATGTAAAATGGGGATATCAGTTACCACTATTGATATATGCATAGGTACTTTGTAAATATAATTTCTCATTCTGCCTACCTGAAAACATTATTGTAAAAATCATACGAGCAATCTGCATGTGAAGGTTCTTTGTAAATTATAAAACACCGTGGGATTTTTACAAGATTTTGAAGGCACTCCACATATTTTACCAGCGATTTAAAGAAACTTGTGATATATTTGCTATTTGTTATTCTTATTTGTTATTGTAGGACTTTGATTATTCCTTTTTTAAATATTACAACAACTGAGATTGACAGGATGTTTGTTGTCCCAATTCATATATTAACAGATTCCACATTCTAGTGCTCTAGAAATAGAATTCTTTCCTCTCACCTCTTGGGTGCCCGCTCGTATTTCTATTTGTGAATTAAGGAATTCAACTCCAAGGGAAAGCCTGTGACATAATTTCATATCTCAGTTGAAACCTTAGCCTCTAACAAAGTGAAGAAAGAGGCTACCAATGTGAGGAGAGTGGTCAACTTGAAGGAAAAGAAAACTTGGACACAATTAATTCCAGAGATTTATAAAGAACTGGGATGTAAACCAGTAATTCTGACAACTTGGAGTTAGATTTCAGTTTGTTTTGGTTTGGTTTTAGAGGAAATTACACACAGTGTGGAATTTTGCCAATGCAATGGTATCTGTCGTACAATGAAAAATTCTTACACTTGACCAATGAGCATATAAAAAATGCTCAACATCATTAATCATCAGAGAAATTCAAATCAAAACCACACTGAGATATCACCTCACACCCAATAAAATGGCTACTATTAAAAAAAAAAAAAGGAAAAAACAAAACCCCCGGGAATTACAAGTGTCAGCACGGCTGCAGACAAATTAGAATCTCTGTGTACTGTTAATGGGAATGTAAAATAATGCATATGAAAACAACGTAGGTTCCTCAAGAAAATTAAAAAATAGAAACACAGTATGATCCAGCAATGCCACTTCTGGGTATTCATCCAAGAAATAAAAAGTGAAAACAGGATCTTGAAGAGAGATTTGCATGCCCACATTCATTGCAGCACTAGTCACAATAAACAAGAGGTGGAATCAACCTAAATGTCTATCAGAAGATAAATGGATTTTAAAAATCCAGTGTATACATAACACCAGAATATTGTTCAGCCTCAAAAAAAGAAAGCCTGTTACATGCACAACATGGATGCACCTTGAAGGCATTATGCTGAGTGAAACAGGCTGTTCACAATGACACAGTTACTGGACGATCCGCTGATCCAGGGTATCTGAAGTAGTCCAGTTCTAGAAACAGAAGGTAGAATGGTAGTTACCAGAGGCTAGGGGTCAGGGAGGAAAGGGGAAACTGTTGCTATCTAAGGAGTATAGAGCATTTTTGTTTGGTTTGTTTTTGGTTTTGTTTTTCATTTGGTTTGGTTTGGTTTTACAAGATGAAAAATTTCTGGCGATCTGCCTCACAACACTGTGAATAAACTTAACACTACTGAATCGCACATTTAAAAATGGTTAAGATGGTAAATATTAAATGTTTCAAAAAATCGCAGATGTCCTCCTGAAGGATACAGACCTGATGAGCACATGGTTGAACCAGCAAAGGCCTGGGGTCAAGATGAAGAGATGCTACTGGCAATAACTTAAAATGTATGTGGAAAAAAAAGAACGTATGGCCGTGAGCTCCTGGGGCAGATGCCTGTACATCACAGCAAAGGATTAAATGATACCAATGTAGTAACTCAAGAGTAAACACCCTCCCCCCCACCCCCCGGCAAAGATGCTGGGTGTATACCAGGACCCACTAGCTTCCTGCCACGGACATAGAGTTTGCCTCATGGACACAGATACCCTCCTAGGGCAGAAAAGGGAAGTGAGGAAAAAAAGCAAACTATTAAATATTTTACCTAAGAAAGCAAAAACAAAAACGTCAGTTATTCCACAGTAATCATTTAAAATCCAATAGGGAGTTGTATTTTTAAAATGTTCAATATTTAAAGTGAAGGGAGACAATTCAGACTGAAAGAAACTCTATTAACTGGCAATTCTAAATCTAGCCACCTGCTGAAAGGTGGTCTCATAAGCAGAGCATGGCCATGCTAGAGAGTAACAACTGTGTTTTCTGCGGATACCTTAGTTGTAGTGTATGTTAACATGAGTATCCCTTTTCTCAGTTTTGGCTGAGGCCTCAAGCTAGTATAGGTCCGTCATGCCCACATTGCAAAAGAGGATATGAGTTCACTGAAGCAGACCTTGTCATAATTTTCATGAACTTTAGAAGACTACCTGCCTCTATTCTTTTAAAAATGTTGGAGAGAATATTAGAAAGGATTTTTTTTTTTAAGAAGAGATGTTGGAATGCTCTTGTCTCACTACTGTGCTTTGAGGAATTTTTTGAGGGCCAAAGATACATTGGATGGATCCACTCGACGTCTATGTCAGGAGGTAGGTGGCTCCTTGGATTAGTCCAGAGTCCTGGATGTTCTCTTTGAGCTGCTTTAACAAGGTACTGGAGACTGGGTGGCTTATACAGCAAACTAGAAGCTGGGAAATCTGAGATCAAGGTGTGAGCAGATTTGATGTCTGGGGAGGACATCCTTCCTGGTTTACAGACAGTGCCTTCTTGCTGAATCTTCACATGGTAGAGTGAGAGGGAAAGGAACTGAGGTCTTTTCATCTCTTAAGAGATGAAAATCTCTTATACCAATCCTATCATGGAGGTACCACTCCTAGACCCTCATCCAAACCTAGTTATCGCCCAAAGTCCCCATCTCCAAAAATCATCGTATTGTGGATTAAGACTTCAACATATGAATTTTGGGAGGTCATGAATATTTGTGCATAGTCAGTACCTACTCTGGAGGATGTCCACTGGTCACATTTAATCCTTGGCTGTAACTTGCTGACATCTGTCCCTAGAGCCCATAGCCATTGTTCTTTTTGTTTGTTTATTTTTGCTTTTGTTTTTTTGGGGGGGTTATTTTTAATTTTTTAAATTTTTTAATATATTTTTTAAATTTATTATGTTAATCACCATACAGTACATCCTTAGTTTTTGATGTAATGTTCCATGATTCATTGTTTGTGTATAACACCCGGTGCTCCATGCAATATGTGCCCTCCTTAATACCCATCACCGACCTAGCCCAATGCCCCACCCCCCTCCCCTCTAAAGCCCTCAGTTTGTTTCCCAGAGTTCATAGTCTCTCGTGGTTCATTCCCTCTCTGTTTAACCCCCCTTCATTCTTCCCTTCCTTCTCCTACCGATCTCCCTGCTATTCCTTATGTTCTACAAATGAGTGAAACCATATGATAATTGTCTTTCTCTGCTTGACTTATTGCACTTAGCATTATCTCCTCCAGTTCCGTCCATGTTGTTGCAAATGTTGGGTAATCGTTCTTTCTGATCATAGCCCTTGTTCTTTGATTTGCTTTTGAAGTCCTCACCAGTGATCACCACTTCATCTTGACTCAAGATGTGGCAGAGGAGAGGGGAAGAGAGATAGTGTGCTGGTCTGAGTTTCATCTAAGATCCTGTCCAGGACTCTGTAGAAGTACTGAGTGCATCAAGAAAGGGGTAAATCTGCAGATTCCTAGGAGCTGAGGGGGGCAGACATAAGTGGTTGTCCACAGAGTGCAATCCTGTATTCCTAGCACCATGAACAGAAAGTCAGTAATGCCTTCATTTCCTGACTGTTTGAGGGCACATACTCTATAGGACACCAGAAAAAAAGATAATGGGTGCATTTATAACCATTCAACAAATATTGGAATTGAGTATCAAAGCTTGCTTTGTTGCAAGGGAAAATTTTGTGTCCCCTTCTGCCGTGCTTGCATTATGATAGCTAGCATTTCTTGCTCTCTCTTCCCACTGAGACAGAGCTAGAAGAAGAAGAAGGGAAAACTAGTGCATGAAGAAAGTGAAAACATTTACTGAAGCAGAGATTTTACCATGTCCCCCAAAGAAATAATTGGTAGATTGAAAATAGCTGACAGTGTCCACCTTGTGAGTTAGCATAGACTACTCTAATTAAATAGAGAAATATTTCAATGGTTATTCCAAATATACATATTACATCTAATATGTCCATATGAATTTTAAGTAGTTGCTCCCCAGAAAGCACTGACTGCTTTGCACAGCGCTAGAAATGGTCTTGAATGCCAAAAAGTTCCGTCAAAAGCTTTGTGGGTTTTTGCGATTTAAGCCAGAGATAAAAAATTCATTCCTTTATATAGATTATATCCAAAAGGAAAACATTGGAAATTAAAGATGTTATAGCAATTGTAAGTTGAAATTTCTTTGCATTAAGTTAAAATATGGATATATTTGGAGAGAAGAGAGTATGAGAAATTGTCCTAAAGGTGACTGATAAGGAATTGTGAATTTTTATTTTTTTATTTTTTTAATGTTTTTTATTATATTATGTTAGTCACCGTACAGTACATCCCTGGTTTCTGATGTAAAGTTCGATGATTCATTAGTTGAATATAACACCCAGTGCACCATGCAATACGTGCCCTCCTTACTACCTTTTTAAATTTTTATTATTATTATTTTTCTTTTTTATAATGATTTTTATTATATTATGTTAGTCACCATACAGTACATCCCCGGTTTTCGATGTAAGGCTCGATGATTCATTAGTTGTGTATAACACCCAGTGCACCATGCAATATGCGCCCTCCTTACTACTCATCACCGGCCTATCCCATTCCCCCACCCCCCTCCACTCTGTAGCCCTCAGTTTGTTTCTCATAGTCCATAGTCTCTCATGTTTCATTCCCCCTTCTGATTACCCCCCCTTTCTTTATCTCTTTCTTCCCCTACTGATCATCCTAGTGCTTATGTTCCATAGATGAGAGAAATCATATGATCCTTGTCTTTCTCTGCTTGACTTATTTCACTTAGCATTACCTCCTCCAGTGCCGTCCATGTTGTAGCAACTGTTGAGAACTCGTTCTTTCTGATAGCTGAGTAATATTCCATTGTATATATGGACCACAACTTCTTAATCCAGTCATCTGTTGAAGGGCATCTCGGCTCCTTCCACGATTTAGCTATTGTGGACATTGCTGCTATGAACATTGGAGTGCATATGGCCCTTCTCTTCACCACGTCTGTATCTTTGGGGTAAACACCCAGTAGTGCAATGGCTGGATCATAGGGTAGCTCAATTTTTAACTTTCTAAGGGACCTCCACACTGTTTTCCAGAGTGGCTGTACCAACTTGCATTCCCACCAACAATGTAGGAGGGATCCCCTTTCTCCACATCCTCTCCAACATTTGTTGTTTCTTGCCTTGTCTATTTTTGCCATTCTAACTGGCGTAAGGTGGTATCTCAGTGTGGTTTTGATTTGAATTTCCTTGATGGCTAATGATTTTGAACATTTTTTCATGTGTCTGTTAGCCATTTGTATGTCTTCATTGGAAAAGTGTCTGTTCATATCTTCTGCCCATTTTTTGATTTGTTTATTTGTTTCTCGTGTATTGAGTTTGAGAAGTTCTTTGTAGATCTTGGATACCAGTCCTTTATCTGTAGTGTCATTTGCAAATATCTTCTCCCATTCCGTGGGCTGCCTCTTAGTTTTTCTGACGGTTTCCTTGGCTGTGCAGAAACTTTTAATCTTGATGAAGTCCCATAAATTCATTGTATCTTTTGTTTCTCTTGCCTTTGGGGATGTGTCATGAAAAAGGTTGCTTTGGCCGATGTCGTAGAGGTTGCTGCCTATGTTCTCCTCTAGAATTTTGATGGATTCCTGTCTCACATCGAGGTCTTTCATCCATTTGGAGTTTATTTTTGTGTATGGTGTGAGAGAGTGGTCAAGTTTCATTCTTTTGCATGTAGCTGTCCAATTTTCCCAGCACCATTTATTGAAGAGACTGTCTTTTTCCCACCGGATGTTTTTTCCTGCTTTATCAAATATTAGTTGCCCAAAGAGCCGAGGGTCCATTTCTGGGCTCTCTGTTCTGTTCCATTGGTCTATGTGTCTGTTTTTGTGCCAGTACCATGCTGTCTTTGTGATCACAGCTTTGTAGTACAGCTCAAAATCTGGCATTGTGATGCCCCCAGCTTTGTTTTTCCTTTTCAACAGTTCCTTGGAGATTTGGGGTCTTTTCTGGTTCCATACAAATTTAAGGACTATTTGTTCCAGTTCTTTGAAAAATGTCATCGGTATTTTGATTGGGATAGCATTGAAAGTGTAGATTGCTCTGGGTAGCATGGACATTTTAACTTTTTAAATGCCTTCAAAGGCTCTCTAATTAGGTAGAGGTTAAGTCTTAAATCTTTGCAAGTCTTGCAAGGGAGTCTAAGATTGGCCCTTGACTTCATTTCCAACATGCTTTTCTCAAATCATTTTTGGAACTACCCTGAGCAACATTAAACACCTTTCAGTGCCTCTGCTGTACTGTATTTTCTCTACGTTTTTGTCATTTCCACCCTTTCTCTCTGCAATGCTGTTATCATCCTACGAACCTTGCTGGGATCAACTCTTCTAAAAGAAAGCCATACCCCATTCTCCCCGGGTCCCACCCCAACTGGGTTAGGTTCACTCTTCTGAGTTCTCATTCCTCATTCTATAATCTAATCTATTCTCTAGCCATATTGTACATTATTTGAGGACAAAGATTATATTCTGCTACCTATTTATCATCTATTATTATTTGTATTTCTATTGCCTTGCACAGTGTGTAATGCACAAAAGGCACTCAATATATGTTGGTAAATGGTAATTAAATATCCTTAAAATTTTTCTATTTAGTTAGGTCTTCAGGGAATAGCAAGTTAAGTTTTTGGAAGGCAGGGATGGGTCTTCATTGCATTTTTCCTTCTTATAGAACTTAACAGGACTTCATGTGTAAAAATTACTAAATAAATAAAAATATTAAATGTAATGCTAGAATACGACAGCTATTAGAGTATAGGCTTCAGTGGCAGAAATCTGAGTTCAAATCCTTTTCTTCAATCTTTGGAAGATGAATCAGAGCCACAAATCCTCCATAGAATAATCTCTATCTCTTTCTTCCATATAGGCTTCATTTTTCTTCTTTACTTCTACTTAGCTAAATGCTTTTTTCTGTTTCACTGCTTTTTGTTTTTGCTTTTGTTTTCATCACTTGTCTCCCCTTTCTCTCTCTTCCTCTGAGTACATGTGCAGATTCACATGTGCACCATGTGTGTTTGGGAGTACGTTAAGTGTGGGTGGTTTGCCAACCACAAGACCCTGTGAGTGTAACAGAAAAGCTATAAGCCAAAACTAAGAGTGAATACAAATGCAGACCAACAATGCAAACATAAATAAAACCATGCAAAGCATAAGAGCTGCACAGAGACAACACTAAGATTGTTATAATTTAACTTTTTCTTCTTTTAACCTTTGCACATTCTTATTGTCCTATTTTATTCTTTGCAGTTTCCTCTGCTCCCCCTCTCTGCTTTTTCACCAAGGAGGAGGAAAAAAGGAAAATGTGAAGAGCAACTTTCTTTAAAGAGGAAATACACTAAAGCCTTTTAACCTTAGAGGGAAATTCATTATTTAAATTGGGAACTACATGGACTCCCAATACCCTGTCTGCTCTTCAGCCAGTCACCTTATAGGTGAGACCACTATGATTACCCCTGCTCATTTACAGAGAGCGGCTACCATGGTCCTCATTCTGGGAAAGTCCTGTGAGGAAGCCAACCTCTACAGTAGCCAAGGAAACCTCTACCAGTTGCATATACTGTAGATTTTAATCACCTGGTAGTAAATGTGACCAACTGGCCAGGAAACAACAAGTGCTTGAGAAAAACCAGTGGTATTAAAGAAAGAATCAATAGTTTAAAAAATGGCACAGCACATAATCACCTAGGCTATTATTTCCTACCCTGAGTTGAAACTGAATAGTTTGATCTAAAAGCAGATTTCACATTCTAGGGAAAAATAACCACAACAGTTCAGTCAATCCCTTTTCTCTTAGGACTCCTCTGATGATTCTGATTATCAACTTAATTCCAACCAAGCCCCCAGACAAGGTGCCAGCTTCCTGGGGCACTTAATTGCATTCATAAGAGTTTATGAGCAAGGGGAATTTTCAGCCTAATGCCAAGTAATTGACAACTAAATTTTTTTCCTGGTTTCAACCCAAATATTTATTCTTAACATGGCAAAAGTTTAGGATCTGTAGTATTTCCATAGCTTCCAATTATCTCCATTGCTGCAGGACACGGACCATATATAAGTCTCATGTGGTAATCACTAACATTTATCTTTGTTATTGTCACCTGGTATCTTCCTCAATGTCAAAAGAGTCTTAGAAAATGAAGCTCTGCAGTTTTACTGGCCCAACAACAGAGGAGAAACCCTATCTCTGTATGACAGAGAATGGGCAGCAGAAACATCTCTGACAGCTGTTGCATGATGGGGTACGATAAAGGTCATTTCCTGCAAATGTTAGGGGTTTTTAAGAATCCCACAGGCACTGGAGAAATAATTGGACTCAAGCAATCAATCATACTTGAAGCATGTGAAGTATATCTAAGGACCAAAGGTCAGGATTTAATGCCCAAATTCATCCAATTGTCTGGAAATAAAAAAAAAAATTTAACTTCACAGAAGGTTATATGGAGGAATTTAATTGAAGTTAAATATAAATTAATTAAATATAGATTTTTTTCTTTCTTTGAAAATCTTTGTTGATAAGGACTAATATGATAAATTAGAACCTAAGTGATCTCCCTGAAACTTTATTATTCAAGTAATTAATAAAAGCATACTGAAGTTTTTAACTGATTTTTCTTAAGAAGTGTTACTTTTGTCATAAACTAAAAGTAATTTAATATATTGGTTTTAATTGACATTAATAATTTTAAGAATGAAATTTAAGAATAAACTATGGTTTAACATCCTAAGATGTTTAGCTGGAAATTTAATTTTAAATCACCTGGTTCTCTTCTAGATTCATATGTTATTAAATGCGGTTTTGCTTAAGCTATGATAGTGTTAGGAAAATAATGAAATTTAAAAACTGTAATCCTGTTCAAGACCTTAAATCTTTTTATTGAGTGTGACAGACTTCTAATTGTCCCTAAATACCCAATTCCCTCTTCTTTCTTTTAAATGCAACTTTTTATTTTGAAATATGTTGGCTTCCTGAAGTTTCAAAATAGTAATGATCATTCTGGTATATTTTAAAGCAGCTTCACCCAATGATCATATCTTCCATAACCACAGTACATGGTCAAAAGCAGGAATCTCACATTGGTACAATACTTTTTTTTTTTTTAATTTTTCTTTTCAGAGAGAGTGCACATGCACGAGTTGGGGGAGGGGCAGAGAGAGAGAGGGAGAGAGAGAGAATCTCAAGCAGGCTCCACCCCCAGAGTGGAGCCCAATGCGGGGCTTGATCTTATGACGCTGAGATCACGACCTCAGCCTAAATCAAGAGCGAGACACTTAACCAACTGAGCCACCTGTGCCCCAACATTGGCACAATACCCTTAACTTCCAAATATACTTTATATAGATTTTAAATGCACTCTTCTTTTGCTCTCTTTTATGTGTATAGTTCTTTGAAATTTTATACCAAGTGTAAATTTGTTGAAGCATCACCACATGGTACATATTACCATTAGGGTACAGAACGGCTCCATCGGCACAAAGACACTCCCTTATGTTACCCATTAACAGTTCTGTCCTCCTCCCAACCCTAACCTCCGGCAGCAACTGACTACTTATCACTATGATTTTGCCATTTCAAGAATGTTATAGAAACAGAATCATATCATATCCAATTTTTTCAGATTGGCTTTTGCACTCAGCATAAATCCTTGACATCCTTCTAAATCATTCTTTGTATCATTAGTTTGTTTCTTTGTATTTGTTGTATCACACTTTATTTACCAGTTGAATTTTGGGTGCTTTCCAGCTTTTGGCTACTATAAAGTGACTGTGAACATACTTTAGTTCACTAGGATAGAAACCCAGGAGGGCAGGGCTGTATCGTGATTGTTAACTTTAAGAAACAGCTGAGCTGCTTTCCAGAATGGCTATGACATTTTACGTTTTCATCAACAATGTTTGAGAAATCCAGTTGCCCTCTATCCTTGTCAACACTTGATACTGTATTTTTTAATTTTTTTGCCGTTTTAATAGGTATGCAATGGTATCTTACTGTAGCTTTAGTTTGCATTTCCCTAATGACTAATGATGGTGAACATCTTTTCTCTCGTGTGTATTTGCCATCTCTATACCCTTTTGGGAGAAATATCTGTTAAAATGATTTGCCTATTTTCTGATTTTTTTTTAATTGCTGAGATTAGAGAATTCTTTATATATTCTGGATAAAAATTGTTTCTCAGATATGTGATTTGATAATATGTGTCAATGACAAACTTGATACTCTAAATAGACCTTGATCCTCTTAATAGGGATCACACAACAGAGCAAAAGTTTTTAAGTTTGATGGTCTATATTATTTTATTTCTTTTATGGATTGTACCTTTGGTGTCATGTCTAAGAGCTCCTTGTCTAACCTAAGCAAAGGAAAAATTTTTCCTGTGATTTCTTCTAGAAGTTTTATAGCGTTTTTTTAAATGTCTCATTTAGATCTATGATCCATTTTGAGTTAATTTTTATATAAGATGTTAAGTTTAGGTTTGGTTCTAGAGAGTTCTGTTTGGATATTGATGGGAGAAGGACAAATTTCAGAAGGAAGAATACTGATGAGTGAAAAATGATGTCAGTGTGTACTGAACAAAGTTTCAAGATAGTGACAGAGGAATAAGGAAATTGGACAGTAGTCAAGATCAAACACACTAGAATACAGAAAGAAGAGTGAAGAGAATGACAGAGTTCTGAAAGAAAATGAAAAATTTAAGAGTAGGTTCAAAATATCAAAAAGCTTTCTAGTTCTTAGACTTGCCCACAGTTGGACTAGGCTATCTTGGTTGAGAGTTTATAAAGATGTTCCTATATATATTATCGATAATACTTGAATAATAGCATTCTGGCTATAAAACCTCTTACTTGCTCAAAAGAGTCATCCCGATGGTGAAATTTTAAATCTGTTAAGGAAGTTTATTATAACTTGAAAACAGCATAATAATTTAAGGTGTATTTCTATGCTTCTGAAATTCTTTTGTATGGCTTTTTGTTCAAGTGAGTATAACTCAAAAGCTAAAGAAGGACAACATTTTTCTGATATTCCGAAGATACTTAGTAGCATCAGAAAGGCAAAGGATAGCTTACAAAATAACAACAACTCTTAAAATTGGGCTAAAAGGCAATCTTAAACAATGAAATTTAACAGAGAGGCCATGAAGAAGTCACATTTAAGAGGAAGATAAAGCACCACGTAAAACTTGGAATTTGTTAAAATAACAACAAATAGAAAAATGAAGTAAATATTTCATTTCAATTTTAAGATTTCCCAAGACCCATTAGCAACATGGCAAGTGTAAATTGAGAACTGGTTTTTATGGGAAAAATGATAATAATTTCTACTTTCACTATCTTTTCCCTAAGTAGATTTACAATGATGTGTGTATTTCCATGAAGAGTTGCTTAATCCAATAAGCTTTCCATTGACATCCCATGTCAGATAGGAACACCACTGTATCACTTACTGATTTCACCAGTATTAGCTTTTTCCTAGAAACTAAAACCAGATGTTACTGAAATTTACACACATGTACATGCACACAGAGTCTATTAAAAATCAATTATTCATCTTTCTGCCTATAATTTTCAGAAGGAAGAAAAGAAAGATGTGCTCAAAGACAAACTATTATTTATCAGAAAAAGCATAAAGATAACTCTCAACCTGAATATTTCCAGTAAGTGTCTTGCTGAAAATTACTGAGGTGATTCTACAAAAATATCTTAGTTTTTAGAGCACATAGAAAGCCATTTCCACAAATTTGATTTTTTTTAGTTTTATCAAGATAATTGGCATACAGAACTGTATAAATTACATAATGACTTGATCCACATATATTACAAAATGATTAGCACATAAAGCTTAGTTAACATCAGCTCACATAGATACACAAAGAAAAAATGTTTTTATCCTTGTGATGGGGTCTTTTAGAATCTAGTCTTTTAGCAGCTTTCAAATATACCGTACAGCAGTATTAGCTATAGTCATCATGTTGTATATGTTACATTCCTCATATTTATTTATCTTATAGCTGGAAGTTTGTTTCTTTTCATTAACTTCCTCCAATTCTCCTCATTCCAACCCCCCCATCCCCACCTCTGGTAACAGCAAATCTGATCTTTCTCTGTTTTGTTTTTGTTTTTGTTGTTGTTGTTGTTGTTGTTGTTGTTTTTTGCTGTTGTTTTAGATTCCACGAGTAAATGACATCATATAGTATTTGTCTTTCTCTGACTTATTTCACTTGGCATAATGCTCTCAATATTCACCTATGTTGCCACAAATGGCAGGATTTTCTTCTTTATGGCTGAATATTCCGTGTGTGTGTGTGTGTGTGTGTGTGTGTGTGTGTGTGTGTACATTTTCCAGATTTTGCTCATCCATTCACCTCTGATGGACATTCCATTATTTCCATGTCTTGGCTGTTACAAACAATGCTGCAATGAACATGAGGCAGATATCGCTTCTACAGTGATGTCATTTCCTTCAGATGTATACCAACAACTGGGATTTCTGGATCACATGGTAGTTCTAGTTTTGATTTTCTGAGGACATCCATACTGTGTTCCAGTGCCTGCACAGTTTACATTCCCACTAACAGTGCACAGAGGTTGCCTTCCTTCCACATCTTCACCAGCCTTTGTTACTCGTCTTTCTGATGATGGCCATTCTAACAAGTATGAGGAGAAGATAGTTCACTGTGGGTTTGATTTGCTTTTCCCTCATGAGGAGTGATGTTGAGCACCTTTGCATGTGTCTATGGCCATCTGAATGTCTTCTTTGGAAAAAAAGTCTATGTAGGTCTTTGGCCCTTTTTTAATTGGAGGATTTTTGTTATTATTGAATTGTATGAGTTCTTTATATACTTTGGATATAATTTGTAAATATTTTCCCCCATTCTGCAGACCACCTTTTCATTTGGTTGATCATTTCTTTTGCTGTATGGAAACTTTTCATTTCTATTTATTTATTTTTAAATATTTATTTTAGAGAAAGAGAGAGCATGACCCCGAGTGTGGGAGGGGGTGGAGGGAGAGAGAGAGTCCTCAAGCAGACTCCCCACTGAGCATGGAGCAGATCCCAAGACCCTGAGATCATGACCCAAGCCGAAACTAAGAGCTGGCCGCTTAACCAACTGAGCCACCCAGGCACCCCAGTGTGGAAGCTTTTTGATTTGATGTAGTCCCACTTCCTTATTTTTTATTTTGTTGCTTATGCTTTTGCTACCATATCCAAAAAAAATCATTGCCAAGATCCATGTCCAGGAGCTTTTTTCCTGTTTTCTTCTAGCAGTTTTATGGTTTCAGATCTTACATTTAAGTCTTTGATACATTTTGAGTTAGTTTGTATGAGTGGTGTCCACAACTTTTTAATGTTCGTAATAAATTTGAACATACAACATATCATCCAAATTTATTAGACAGCTTGAAGTATAGTAGTCAAATATCTAGCATAGATTAGTTGAAATGGGTAGCTCTCTTAAGACTTTAAAATTTGTCCTTCTCATAGATCTGAACTCCTAAATGTGTAAAATGAAGCATTAATTAATGTTAGCAACACTTTTCAAAATACTATTTAAGTTCCAGAACAACCACAATGCTCAGAAATGGTCCCTTTCCAGGTTATTTCATGCTCTCTGTAAGATTTCTGGATTGGGTATGAGTTATGTCAAGTATGAGTTAATATTGATATTATTTCTGTCTTTTTCACAAACCAAGAGCACACTTCTAAAGTTGTCAATAGTATGAAAAAAATAAGCAAATTTTGGAATAGGTGACTTCCCTACATTAACTCAAGTTGACTTTGTTCTTCTGAATGATGATAAATACTATCTTGGAGTAGAATAACATGGAAATTCTGTAAACATGTTTAGTTGAAAGTATCCCAAAGATACACAATAATTCAATGGAAGATATAAAAGTAGATCTCAGAAACAGATTTTAGGTTCACTTCTATTTAATTATCTTAATTTTTCTAGTATAATTAAGATTCTGCCTTGACTATGTAAGTGGCTTATGAAAGAGTTATAAAAGTAATATGTAGGGACATTTGAAATATTTTCTTTTTGCTCACTTTGAAAAGATTTCCAGTTTGCTTCTAAATGCATATCAAATTTGAAAGGCCAAGTGATTTAAGGCAGGTATATCATTACTTTCCTCTATGGTTTGTTCAAGCAGGTAAAAAGTATGCAAGAATCTGAATGTTCCTTGCAACAGTAGCTTCAATTTTCATCAGCCAAGACCCAATTTGTGTCAGAGGGTAAAACTTGCCTGATTAGATCTGTTCAAAAAGCCATTAAACAACTTTCAATGTTCTTGCTCTCTCACATTTAGGACACTAAACTTTTACAGAGACAGGCTGTTTGAAGCCTTCCTAATTATTTCCATTATTATCCAAGAAGGATTACTGATGTTCAGCCTCCATTGGAATTCTCAAAAGTTCTCAGTGCAAATTATATGGCAATCTAAAATGCCTTCCTCTGGCTTTATGGCCCGATTATTATTTAGAGTCTCTCCAGCAGTGAACTTGAAGATCATGCAAATGTGCTCTTTGGGAAAGTCACTGTATAGCTGAATAATTTGTTTTGTAGGAAGCCAGCTCAAGTATATCATCAACCACGAAAATTCTTTATCAATGCTTTTCTATAAAGTAGGCCTATTATTATACCAGTTCCACTTTAACTCTGACAGAAAGCTGATCGGGAATGCTATTATTAAGTCATAAATGCCTATTTTAAAATATGTTGCCTCATATTATTACACTGTATCGTTTCATTAATTCGTGTAATATTTCCTTTGGTTTTTAGTATCTTCTATGTCATAATCAAAACTAAAATAACTCTAAAAATGTAAAGTCTATAGCATAGATTTAAAGTCAAGAGTCCGTATGCGTCTACAACTTAATATGTATAAATACATACAAATTTAACTAGACAGAAGTGACCATGTTCACTCACTACATGCAATATTTACCATGCTGAATAACAACTGTATTTGCCAAGATATTCACAGTTCATAATATTGTGAGATAAAATGTAGCTATAAACATTAATCAATGGCATGTTTATTAAACCTGTATTTCTTAGATCATAAGATATACTGATGAACAAATTTCACTGTGTAATAACAAGGAGCCTAGAGCCAAGTGGGAACAAAAATACCTAAGTAATTTTAATTTGTGAGATAAACTATCAGTATAGGGATTTATTCAGGATACCACTGGCACACCTTACACCCATTCAGGAAAGTTGTTAACAAGCGATATTCAAATAGGACCTAATTAGGCATGAGGTCCTAGAATAGAGAGAGTGTGCCAGTCAGGAGAAGACATGTCTACATGGACAGAAGGAATATGTTACAACAGAGGTTTAAAGTCATATTAAATCAGACTTAAAATGGAGTTTGGTCTTCATCTTGATGTTGAGATAGATCACTGAAGGAGAGTGATATAATCACATTTCAGTTTGGAAAGATCATCCTGGCTCAAGTATAACGAATGTTTTAGAGGGAATAATGGAATTAGACCAGTTCAGATAAGAAATGATACTGTCTTACCCTGTGGTAGTGATGGAAAAGAAAAAAAAAAATAAAATAAACTTACTTCTCAACTTATTCTGTTATGACTATTGTTTTGTAATAGACTTTACAGATGTTACTTTTAAAATATTCTGTTAGTCTGAGGAGCCATTTATTTATAGATCTCCTTGTATTATTTGTAACAATATTGTATTTATTTTTAAAGGTTTTTAATTTTTATTTATTTGACAGAGAGAGAGACAGCCAGCGAGAGAGGGAACACAAGCAGGGGGAGTAGGAGAGGAAGAAGCAGGCTCCCAGCGGAGGAGCCTGATGTGGGGCTTGATCCCAGGACCCCAGGATCATGCCCTGAGCTGAAGGCAGGCGCTCAACGACTGAGCCACCCAGGTGCCCCTGTATTTATCTCTTAAGCACAGATTCTCTACACATCATCTCAAGTTCCCAGATTGTTTTATTAAAACATTTATCTTCAATCATCCAAATGTGACTAAACACTATCTGAAAAGTCCCATAGTATTCCATACCTGTGAACACATTTACATTTTTGTGCTGAAAGATACATGAAAACAAAGGCTTAGATATTTGATCTTACTGATTTGAAGAAATGATAACATGAAAAGAGAGGTAAACGGAGGCTAAGAAAATGTAAAGTGTGTATTGTGGAAACAGACATGTTATCTGAAAAGTGAATTGTCTGAGGGAAATATAGATCTAAGAGGCATGCATGAAAAATGCAAAAGGAGAGAGACGTGATTGCATACAAATCTAAACTATTTTAACTAGTGCCTACTCATAAAAACACCATCATTTGAATCATATTATGGATTTATGATCTTCCGAAACTGAAATGTGATACCGCTCTCCTTCAGTGGTATGTCTCAGCATCACGACGAAGGCTATATATGTAGATACACACACATACACATTTATATACATACACAGATATATGTAAACTTATGATCTCATTGCTGTAACACTATATGTATATGATGAGACTGTTATTCTAGAAAGCAATTGAACACAGACATTTTAGTCAATTAGAAAAGAGAAAATGAAGTTCAGATACCAATTTCCGGGTTTCAGGCAAAACACATAACCTCTTTGGGCATCAATGTCCTTTATCTGTAAAATGACAAAACATACCCTACTATGTATCTCTTGTGTAAATGTATAAAAAGGAGATGGTAGTTTTGAAAGTGGTTTTGGAAAACATGTGCAAGGGGTTCGGTAATGATTCACTGTAGGGAGTGACATTTCTGAAGGAGTCAGAAAGATAGGGGTAACAAAATTCATTCAAACTTAATAGGAAAAGTAGTATTTACTAACTGGCAGGTTTTTAAGATTACGGAAAGAACCAATTTTACATGAATACTATATCTATTCCTCTGAAAATGCTACAAAAATATAGGAATCCATAATGTTAGATATTTTCAAGTTTTGTAGTCAAAATAACTTCCTTAATATTTCTTACACATTTCTCATACACATATGCTTCACACATGCTCCCTATTTTTCAGACAAGGTCAATGTTTTCACTACAATTCATTTACATTGTTATTAGAACTATTTTCTAGGTCTGTTGATAAAATTTGGCCTCACACATTGATAACACATTTTTCTAATTACACTGTAATTTTCACTAGTAATTCTAGCTTTTTTGAATATACAAATCATTTCAACTTATTATATCATTGCTTTAACACTTCATACACATCTTGAGACATTTAGGCCACAAAAGATTATATTTAATATTAAAAGGATCAAATGTAAATAATTCTCAATTACTTATCCAAAGTGAAAACTTGAATAACGTGTATAGTCTAAATGTGCAAATAATCAGAAGATACAGATTTTTTACCCTCCTGCTACCGAATGTTTCCCTGAGTTGCTGTCAGAGACAATGTTTACAGTGTTGTGCTTTAATTCCTACTCTCTTGTCAAGACACCAATTGAAAGCAGAATGCTAAGAACTCAGTGAGAACTAAGAGTGATAAATGAAGTGCCAGCATAATTTGGAAATTGGAAAATGTGCCCTTGAAAACATATTAGTTCGCTCAGTTTGTAACGTGTAACAGCAGTATTGGTTTTCTCTCTTCACTGCTAGGTCAAGACACTGATGGAAGTAGGAGTCGGCCGAGCCAGAAACAGATCTTCAGCTGGGGTCCAGTAAAGAGTGTGGGAAGGCTTCCCCGAGGCTGGCAAATATCTCGCCCCAGTGGCTAACACCCCTTGCTCTGTCATTCTGCCTGAGATTTCACCCAAAATGACATTCGCTTATGTGGTTAAGCTCAAGTATTTCCAGGAAGCTTAAGCAAGCTACGGTAGCCATTCCAACTTCCAGAAAGTCTCCCTCTTTGCTGTGATTGATCAAAAAAAAAAAAAAAAGAGGTAATTTTTGGTGGAAAGCAGAAATGAATTTGGAGCACTGGGATATTTTTCAGAGAAGAGAGGCCTGGTAAATTTTAGTAGCCAACAGGAAACATGAAACATAGAAGTCAGGGGAGAATGAAAAAGGTGATACCAGGACATAAATAAACACAGAAATGGGCAGAGGAATAAAATAAATAAATAAATAAATAAATAAATAAATAAATAACAACAACAATAAGAACAATTATAATAACAACTCTCATGTCTTAAACTTTGCCCAGAGCAGTTCCAAAATATTCTATGTGGAGAAAGTGTAGGAACATGTCCAATGTGTAACTAAGATCAGTGCTCCCCTTGTGCGATGCCATGATCTTGCCTGGCTCGTGGCCTAAACAACTGGGTGAATCCTGAAATCTGCTCCACTCAGGAGAAAAGCTGGAGTGACACATCGAATGTGCACATCTTCACAGCCTGGAACCTCAGGGTGGTTCCAGAACACTTTTCTCCTTTGCTTCCACGTTGGTCCAGTTATGTAGTTCTATCAATATGGATAACAGAATGTACTCAGAGAATCAGATGAGCATGGACTCTCCACCAGGAAGGTAAGTCAACGTAACACAAAAACAGATATGGCTGTCAGAGTGGAACACGTGTCTTTTCCTAGCTGGGTATTTTGTCTCTCACAACACAACCTTGCAGACTATCAAGGATATAACAATTTTTGAAAGGGTCATGTTAGGAAAAGAAAATTATACACAGATGCAGCATTTTCCAATCTCTGTGCCATAGATAAGGTAGCTCTGAGAGTAACCAGGAAGGGGCTCGAATAGCGTGAGCCACTGGATCACTGTCACACACACTATAAGAAGCATGTCCTTTTACAGTAGGCTGTCTTACAAAAATGTCCATTTTCCGGGAGTGGCATAGTACCAACAAAAGATGTTTTTGTTCTCCATTCCCACACTGTTTAAGAAAAGGCGAGAGGGGCGCCTGGGTGGCACAGCGGTTAAGCGTCTGCCTTCGGCTCAGGGCGTGATCCTGGCGTTATGGGATCGAGCCCCACATCAGGCTCCTCCGCTATGAGCCTGCTTCTTCCTCTCCCACTCCCCCTGCTTGTGTTCCCTCTCTCGCTGGCTGTCTCTATCTCTGTCGAATGAATAAATAAATAAAATCTTTAAAAAAAAAAAAAAAAAGGCGAGAAAACATGGGTTACTTAAATTATAGCACATCCATAGCACACCATGGAATACAAACAAGGACGAAAACATCCTTGAGGGGGCTTAACTAAAATATGTGTGCCAACAATGCTGCCATGCCTGTACAATAAGCACATAAAAATACCAAAACTAATTTATTAAATTAAAACACACAGAACTGTACACAGTACAGAACTTTTGCCAAAGTTCAAGGGTAACACACGTGAAGAGTTAACACCTTCCAGAGAGTCTTTCAGTAAATCCTGAAAATTCCTATCCTCAAGTCCCCTGCCTTTGAGAGTGCTTACTTCTAACTTCTGCCTTAGAATCTCCAGCCACCATTAGCACAATCTCCTCCTTACTAGCGAGGTTAGACCTTCCCTGACACAAATCCCTCTTGTCTTTAGGATGTAACACTAGGTCTGCATTATCAGTCTAGAAGGACCCTCTGGTGGCAGTTGTGGTGCAGGCTCCTAGTGGGTCATTTTGTGGTTATCTCTGGTCCTTCGCGTACCTCCAAATAATATTAGCCATGAGGCGATGGGTTTGACACTGCTAATTTCACAGAAGCATCTAAGGCATGAAAGGCTTCTCTTTGAGTATAAGGGTAAGTTACAGACCTTTATCTTTTATTTATTGGTAACGGTTGAATCAGATGTACATGCATATATATTTACACACACACACACACACACACACACACACACACTCCTCTATGTCCCAAAGATTAACGCTGAGCCTTATCTTATCCTGAAGTCTCCAAACTGCTTACTGAAATCAGGCAGATGAAATGAGAAGAGATGAGAAGGGGAGGGGAGGGGAAAGAGAGGACAGGAGAGAGTGGAAAGGGAGAGAAGAGAAAGAGGAGAGGAGAGGAGAGAAAGAACACCACAAATCTCAGTGGAACAGGCCATGCGTAAGAAGCAAGCTATGTGGTGAGAATGAAGAAGTGAGCACTAAAATTCCATCAAGAAACGACTCTTCAGCTCCACTGCCTGCCGCCACATGGGAACGAGGACCAGGTTTCCAGAGCTTCCAGTTCTTACACAGAAGCCAGGAATCCTCATGTACAATTTCTTATATGTTGACTTAAAATAGTTAAGTCTTGTGCAGACCAAACAAAAAATTTCCGTGAGAAGGATTTAGTCAATGAGCAGTGAGCGTGACCCTCAGTCTAAACAAATAAGAAGATAGGGAAACATCTGCCTAACTTCTTGATCACTGGCCGTTATTTCTCAACACCCGAGTTAGTACTTCTGGATTCTAGAGCATTGTTTCTTCCCCTTCTTCAATCAGACACTTTCAAATCATGCTGCCTCCCCTACACACACACCCCAACACACAAAGTGAGACTAAGAAAGGAGTCTACTGCTGAGCCAGGAACATATCTCTAAAAGTTACCCTATCCCAGTTACAAAGAACCCTGGAGGAAACTTCCTCCACCTGACCTGTTCGGACTTTTTATCTTATCCAAGACCCATTTCCCTGCCAGGCTCACTGGGGAAGTAGAAGGAGGATTCCTCTATTAAGTGTGTACTAAAACTATTGTCTCCTCCCTCGATCTACTCTTTCGATATGAGTTCAAGCTCTCATCACTTCTCATCTGGCCCACTTGTCAATTTACATGAAGTTCATCGCCGCCCTCTAATCCAAACTTCCCACTGTTGACAATATCCTTGCTTATGCCTTAGACACCATCAAAGACACACCAAAGTCACTCTGCATTGCCTTGGACTTTCTTATGGTTACCAACTGTGACCACAGGCTCTCATGTACGTTCTGTCCTCCTATTATACTCATCCCCAGACTTAAATCCCCCTTAACACTGATCCTTGAAATTGGTGTTTCAATCAAAATCCATTCAACCACAGTCAGGATTATTTAAATTGAAAATAATGTAATAATGACAATTTAGTGAAACATGTTAGAATCAGAGACTTGATGAAAGACAGAAGGTAAGATTTTTAAAATGAGAGATTACTCAACATTCTTCAAGCCACATTTCTTTATTTTTTATTCTCATTCACACAGGATTGATGTTATACCTAAGATAGTTGTAAAGATTAGAACTTAGAAGGAGGAATATATGCATGTATTCTTTTAGGAGTTATCTTCTGAAACCTTTGACTATCACCAATATTGAAGATAAAGAAATGTTTTGACAGGCTCTTGGATTTCTCATGTTGTATTTCTATCAAGAATTATGCTTAACTTGTATGCTCATGCTACAAGTTAACTGCCTTTTCAACATTCTTTACAGTCTTCTGCATGACAAAAGATACCATAAAGGAAATCAAAGACAAGCAAATTAATAAGGAAATGACAAAACAGTAAATAAGGTTAAATGGATAAAGATACAAATAGCAAATTCACAGAAAAACCTATACAATGGGACACAAAATTATGAAATATCCTTATGAAAACATGTGCAGTCCCATTAATAATCAGGATTGTACCATAAAACAGCAATGGGATTTTTTTAAAAAATCAACTAAATATTATTTATTGTTGGATAATTTTAAGTGTAAGTGAGAGTATAAAGAAATGGACATTCCTAAACTGGGGATGAAAATGCAAATTGGTATACAATCTGTTTGGAAGGAAAATTAATTAGGGAAATTAAATATGCACATACTTCGTGATGCAAGATTCCATTTGCCAGCATGTACACCAGAGAAAAGTGTGTTACATCTTCAAATAGGCAGACACTGAGTGCTCTGCATGGCTGTCTGTAGGAGGATAGTGCATTTAGAAAAAAATGGGGCAGAAACAGATAGGGAGTGATAATTTCAAAAATCCAGATACAAACTATGGGTGATTTGCTGCCATTTATGTCACCAATATTTAGTGGAAGAACAAAGACTTAGGGTCACCTTAGAAACCATGAAATGTATGTAAATATCAATCTTAAAGCTTTGGGAATATTTATCGATCTTTATAATTTATAGGTAATGGGCACTGGATGCTTGATCATCTGATGATGTTAGTTCATCAGATTCTCAAACAGTTCATGACTCAGAAGATGAACAACGTTTTTAGAGTTAATAAAAAAGGATTACTGAATCTATTATATATATTTTGATTTTAGGATTTAAAATGCTTTTTGTACTTCTCACAGTAACACCGAGGTCTATGATACAAAATACATTGATAATAATATTTACAATATAGGATTGTTATAGGGGTTTCTTGAGGTAATGTATGTAAGTACCCTACGGATATGCGAACCGCAAGGCTGGTCTGTGGGAGGGACTCATTATGTTGGTCAGTCATGCTAGTATTCCACTGACTCAGCAACTCTCTCTAAAATAACGGTATTTATGAATTCAAGACATACCGTTCATGAATAGCAAGAACTTGCTCTATGACAAAAATAAACATAACAATTTTGTTTCTGTTGAACACCAAGCCAACTCTTTCCTTTCAAACCATGTTTACAAGGGAAATACTCATAAAGCTGAGATGGCTGGTGGTTCTAGGGATCACCTAGAAAATGGATTGTCAGAGATTGATTAGACACTGACTGGAGACACCAAGTAAGACAACAGTAACAAAGTAAGCAAGCTATCTGTGATTCAGAAACTGATAATCAAAAGTGCAGTGATCAGCTACTATTACAGCAACCAAGTGATTTCCTCCAGTTCGGGCTCTATTTCTGATATAGCGTCATATGTTATCAATGAAAAAAATAATAACTAAATCTCCCTTCTCCTAATTTCCAGTTCCCTTCAAGGGAAACAATAATTTTATCGCCCCATTGCTAAAATGAAGTTGCATTAAATACATCTGCTCTCTAAACTTTCTGATGTGGTACTGTAAAAGTAGTTAGGTTTCCACTGTAAGACTGAATGAAATCAGTGGCCGTAATTAGGACCCAACTTACGTCATAACAGTACCTGAAGGGGGGGGGGTAGTATTTATCTCAGTGTTCCTGCTTTTCCATTCTTGGAAGCCGGTTTGGATGGATCCCAATGCCCTATAAGTCCTCCTGCGTTTGACTATTATCGGTCTCCTCCCCAGGAATCATTCTGCCCAAACCAAAACTCCACTCAATAGATAAATGCTACCAATCACGGAAAGGGAAAATTGAAAACTTGTAAGTATTCCCCAATATTAATGTGCCTGAACAATCATATTTAATTGGTTCTCAGGTCTATTATTTGTTCTGTCTACCCAAAGAAAGTTCTATTGTAGTTATTTCAATGATAAACTTGCTTCTTCTCAAAAAGTTTTATTATTCTGAGAAATTGCTTGAAAATAGCAGAAGTTGTAGTGGGGTAGTGAAGGCCTGATAATACATTCTAAAGGTTTTTTTAATAGTGTAATTTATGTTAAAACTTGTCCTAATACATTGCAAGATCACTTAGATATTTTATTTTAAATACTGTATGTAGCTTTCTCACAGCTCTAGTGCCATTTCCAGTAAAATGAGATTTTCATGAAAGACATTAAAAATCATGTTGCACTTAAATGGTGATATTGTTTCAATCTTTCATCAGGCGAGGTCATTTTCGTTCAGAAATTTGACATTCATCTAGAACATTCTGTATCTAAGAAAAATGAAATGCCTACAGTTGCTTCAATTTCCAGACTTAACTACTTTTACATAAGAGTCGAGTTCCTCTTCAGCCCACTAAGGTACTCACACATCTTCCTTTATTCTTTAAGGCCAACCTGTCCTGAAACAGCTCCCCTGGAAATCTGACATAGTTACAGAAAAGAGCCATAAAATGTCTTATTAAGGGATTTAACCTCGCAATCATTAACATGTAGATATGTATTTCACTTGGGTATAGAAATTAACCTACTATGCTTTATTTATTTTTAAATTTTATACATTGATACCCCTTGTACATTAATACCCCTAATCTGGGATTCAGGGGAGCTAATAAACACACATTTCCTCCTGTTCCTTTTCTTCCTCCTCCTCACTCATTAGTTTTCTTCTCTAAGAATACACATTAAGAAGTTAAATGCTAAAAACTGAAATTCAACAGGAGACTTTTGCATGTTTGCAAAGACCTCTGATGTTTCTAGTTAAACACATACCTTATCTCCTTACTCTCACCTAATTTCTTTTTTTTTAAATTTTTTTATTATATGTTAGTCACCATACATCATTAGTTTTTGACGTAGTGTTCCATGATTCATTGTTTGCGTGTAACGCCCAGTGCTCCATGCAATACGTGGCCTCCTTAATACTATGCTTTTTTTAATACAAAAGGAGGCAGTCTGGAGAGATTTGAAGGAAACACAAAGGCACAATTAAATTATTAACAGTTCTTGATAGATACAGAAAGAGAAGCAGGTACAGTTAAACTTTCATCTGATACAGGCTGGGATGAGGATATCTGTGCCTAGAGGCAAAAGTAAGGAAATAGGAAAATGTACCGATTTTGCTGATGATGTATCCTAAATACATGCTTTATTTTGGTTTCCTTCTGAAAAAATTTACTTTTCCTATAATTTACACTTGTATTCCTTGTTTGAATACAAAACAATTTTACATAAGTTATGTCTTTGGACTTTTACAGTATTGTATGTTAGAGCAAGTTTTGGCTATTTAACAATGAGGAAATGGAACTTAAGTGACCTCCCATAGGTATATATGTAATAAGTTGAAGAGCAGGGTCATATACCCTATGTCTTGTGTTTCACTAAGTGTTTTAGGCATCATGTTATTGTCTTAGGGGAAAAAAACCCTGCTTTATGAGCCTATAAAGAACATTTTGACACCCTTTGATTTATAAGATTTGTTAGTATGGGCATGCATCAGATTTTCTTTAGTGCACAACAAAATAAATTTAGAAGAGTAAGAATAATTAAAATTCCTAAAGACAACATTGAGTAAATATTTTTAAAAATCAAAATACTATCAAAGTTAACACACACACGCACCCACACACATACGCACACAGCACAAATTTCAAGATACACAGCACAAGAATTTAAAGTCTATCTCCCTTCTGTCTCTTGCTGCCAGAAGTATCCCAGCCAAACAATTATATCTCCCAAGCGAAGATATTGAAGCATGATTTCTTTTTGCTTCCCTGCCCTTTATTTTTAACACAATGATTCTGTCCTACAAATTAGTTTCAACTTTTATCACTTAGCTCCATGGACAAGTGTGCTTGCACGCACACACACACACCTGGGGACGCACACACTCTTCGTTCCGTATCAGCACAGGATCTTCCTTATTTTAATGGCTATAGAAAGGTGTTATAATTTATTTGACCAGTTGGACATTTAAGTTATTTCCAAATAAATCTTGCACAGATGTCATTTAGATAGCATGTATGTCACTGGATAAATTCCTAGAAGGGGAATTATTAAGCAAAATGAATTATACATTTCAATTTTGAGAAATATTGCAAACTGCCTGTTGTATTGTATTAATCTATATTTCCACCAGCAACGCATGAGAATGCATGCTTTCCTGACACCCCATTGACACATTGTGTTAGTAATTTTTTTTTTTTAAACTATAGGAATAGGATAGGATGGGGCGCCTGGGTGGCACAGCGGTTAAGCGTCTGCCTTCGGCTCAGGGCATGATCCCGGCGTTCTGGGATCGAGCCCCACATCAGGCTCCTCGGCTATGAGCCTGCTTCTTCCTCTCCCACTCCCCCTGCTTGTGTTCCCTCTCTCGCTGGCTGTCTCTATCTCTGTCGAATAAATAAATAAAATCTTTAAAAAAAAAAAAAGGAATAGGATAGGTATGTTACATAGCTGAGTTTCAATTTGTATAAGTGAGGATGAGATTTTTCCCCACATGCATGTCATCTTCCCAATCCTTCATTGGACATTGGTCTTTTCCCAACTGATTCACATGGATGCTGGACATGTTAAGAATATGAATTACTTAACTGTTAAAACTGGAAAAAGTTATAATTCCTTTATCTTTTGTTTGTAGAAGTTTATATGCAGTTTTACTTTAATGTAATTAAACACAGCTATTTATATATTTTTGAGCTTTTTGTCATTTTAAAAAAGCTTTCTCCAATCCAACACCATAGCATTTGAGTTGAGCTTTGCCTTGATAAGTTAACTAGTGGTATGTTTTATATAAAATGTATCATGCAGATGAAGGAATTATCCTATTGGAAAAAAATATCTCCTATTTAAATTTTGGAGTTTGAGATAGTCAACATTTTGCTTTTTGCATGGTTAATATTCAAATGCACAGGCATTGGAAAACAGGCCTAATTGTTTCTAAAGCTATTTCTGGTTCTAAATGATAAAACCACATCTTTGACACAAACAAAGATACTTTGTTCTCATTTCCAGTAGAAACTGACAGCCTCCAAGTCATCTAGTAGTTACCCTAAAGGATCCAACTATAATTAAGATGTAGGAGATGTAGTTTACATCCCTTTGACCAGAATTAGAATTGTATTTGTCAAAATATTTTTCTTATGTTTATTCTAGCTGAAACTAGAAGCTACTTCTCATGAAGTAGATGGTGTAAAAGCATTTGTGGTTTTGTATCTTTACTGAGATTTTACAGTTTTCTGGTGATATTTCTATCTGTGGACTCAAAGCCTCGTAATTAATCATATATGTTGAAAACGCCTTACGTATGTTCTTCATGACATGAAACTGTATTTTTTGAGTGACTTAAATGGGAGTATCTACACATAAACCTATTGCTCTTTTTATATTGATATATACATTTAGTCCAAAAAGTATACAAGTATACTGTTGGATAACAGTAATATTTTGAAGGGATATTCTATAGATTCATGGCTTTGTTCTTTTGTGAGAAAAGATTTTCCCTTTTTAAAAAAGAAAACTATACTCACATTTCTCGGTAAGGCAATTCTGTGTAGTTAAATCAGAGAAAGAACGTTTTGTAAGGTTTAGAGAACTCTTTCAGGAGAAACTACAACATAGACTTGCAGTTAGTATACGTGAGTTAGTATAAGTGAAGTAATTATTTAAAGTCCAAGGACTTCATGTGAATCTCCAGAGCAAGTCAAAGCATACCAAGAATTCTCAACATAAAAGAGAGGAGTTGGGTTTGTACATGAATAAGATAATCAGATTTTAAAATTCCAATGTAGTTATCTAAACAGTCCGCCCGTACCAATTGTAAATTGTATTCACTAACTTAAAATGTGTAATTCTACCCAAAAGTTCATTTGTCCCTATAATTTACTTAAATGATGTACTTTTAACCAAGATTTCAATTTCATTGATGTCCCTATAATAACGTGGAAAGTAAAATGGAAAATTCGAACATTTATCCCACATGGAGCAATATGGAAGACTCTAAATAAGAGACTTCAAATAAATACCTTTTTATACAATGAATTGCTTTGAATGAACCAAATTTCCAGTGTTAGTGACATATAAATAGATGAAGGAAAATCTTGTCTTTTACTTCTATTTTTATTATTACATACAGAGATAAGATTTTAAACAACAGAAGGAATAAAATCAAATATTTAAGAAAAATAGAAAGTTTTGAGGAGTAATTGTATATGGCATTGTTTATCCATGAGTATGATTTGGTAGCTCTTTCAACCCAGGTGGGAAAAGCAGGAGAGCAGCCCTGTGGGTGGGAGTGTGGGGTAGAGTGGGTGGGTGATTGGCACCTACAACTCCCAGACATATCCTGTGCAGGATTTTAATACTGTAAGTGTGATGGAACTTCACTTTAACATTCCATAGCAGAGTGTAGCTTTGACATAAAGTGACTCTACCTTCGATCCACAGCAAGATGGTTAATTGCAAGTACAGAAGAACCCTATTAGGCAGTACTTCCTTAGACGATGACTACGGAGTAGTTTACCTGCCTCTTGGCCACAACTTTTGTAAGCAAAAGGCCGCCTAACTCCCTAAAGTTGGCTAGTATCCATTGCTTGCTTCTAAGCCAGTGCATTTCTTCTGCTCAATTTCCCAATTAAATCTGGTCTTTCTTTGGGATCAAGTAAGTGAGCTGTAAGTAATAAATAAAAATACTAGCTAGAGAACAGGTGGATAGGTAGTGAAGGTAAGAGTTTGCCTGGAAGGAAGAGAAAGAAAATACAAACATATTAAGAGTCTCTAAAAAGTTAATACACATTGAATGTGAATGTAACTACTCATTTTTTTTAAACTGTGACTCTGTCTAAAATAAAAGAGATGCTTTTCTGTGTGACTTTGGGATAATTATCTTTTATTAAAAAAAAAAATCAAAATCTGTCCATGCGTTCCCAAGAACATGTACTTTGGCAATTAAATTGCAGTAGGGCTATCAGAATGGGAAGTATTTTAGCAATTATTAGTTCATAAAATAACCTTGATTTCTTTTTGAGTCAAGTTCATATGTTTTAAGTGGGATATGCATGGAGCACTTTACTGTGGTTTACAAAAAAACTATTTCATATGGGAATCTGATCTCCATCAAAGCATTAAATCCTAGTCAATCACTAAAACCACTAGATCTCAATCACGACATCACCTTTTAGGTTTACAGTTCTTCCTCCTATGTTGGAGGTTCTCAGAATAACAAAGTTTTTCAACTAGATCCAGGAGAACTATGGAGGTCCTCATGTCAGACAGGTAGGTAGCAGAATTTCAAAAATCACATTTGGACAGTCAGGTGCCTTTCTCAGTTTGCTACATAAATTTGCCACAGCCTAACAAGTCTACCATTTTATGTTGCAACCATGTAAGTTATATACTATTTTCCAAACTGAACTTTTAAGAGTAAAAGGGACACCGATAATAAGGATACCAGGAAAACAAACATAATCTGGGCCTATTCCAGGCTAACTGGAACTTAATGGCCACCTTACCAGGGAAGTGTTAGGGTCCTTTGTCTGCTTCTATTTCAAGAATGCAAATATTGACTTTGATATTTATATTGATTAAAGCAGGAAAAACATTACATCTCAATTTCTTCTGATGAAATGTGGATACACCATTTAGAATGATGGCTCACCCTTTCACATCCTATGATCTACCAATCTCGTTACCACTTTTTAAAGCTGGTTCGTACAGAGAAAACCCAAAACACCACTTGTTTTAATATTGTAAATAAAAGATTTGAAACAGGGTAACAGGATCTCTGAAAAGCCAGGCCTTAAAAGGCATAAAATTGCAAGTCATTGTAATGTTGATCTTTATCCCCAAGATGATTTTGATGATGATAAGGTTTGTTATCATTCCTTGGATGAGTGCTGTATGCCAGGTGTTTTGCTATGTGCTTTTCATATATTAACTTTCCTCGCCTATCCAACATCACTCTCAATCTGTCCAGATTTGCTTTATTCTAAGAAGAAAAATCAGTCATAGATAAGTTTGATTGATTTGTTTAAAGAAGCCCAGCTAGTCACCCAATGGAAGCTTCTGTGTTCAAACTGGGATACAATTCCAATCCCCATGCTCTTCTTGAATAAGCTACAATACCTTTATGTCATCTTTCTTAGGAATTTTAGGATTCCTCCTGACATAGTACTGTGGTCAGCCTTGTTCCCACTGCTGACTTTTACATTAAGGAATTAGTGGAGACATTTGAGGCCATCAGGAAACAGAACATGATGTACATTTGCCAATGTGTAAAGAAGGAAAATGTCCACATTACTAGCAAAATAATAAAAGCCACGTGTACCTAATCCACAGCAAATAATATTGACCGGAGACAATAAACCGTGGGAACTGACATGGGATTGGAAGATAAGAAATTCTTAGTAACTGCTTTGTCAACGCCAAATTCCCCATGAACTCCTCTTTGCAGCCCAGTAATAAGGGGCTCCTCTACCCTGCCACCTACCAGGCAGTCACATGAGGAGAGATGGGAGGTCTACCCAGTACACATTCCATAGCAGGCACCAGAACACCTACGTGCTGGTAAATATCTGTTAATTGCAAGAAGGACCTAGAATTAACTAAATCAGGGCATTAGTCAAATGGATAGGAGTATTTCCCATCTGCAAGGCCTCTTTTTTCATTAAGTTAGTATTAATATATGACTATTATCATTTCCATCTCTCAAATCAGAAAACCAGGCACAGCAACGTTACTAATTAGATCACACCCTTTCTAAGTGATATAATCAATTAAAAGATCTGGGTATTTTAATTTGAATAAGACTGTAGGCTTAAGTACTATGCCCACTCTGCTTTTACTAAATTCTACAAATAAAAATTTAATTTGCAATACTGAAGAAAAATCATTAAAGTACAGATATGTTCGATTTTTAAAATGAAGTGCTTCTATTATTTCAATCCACATTATTATAAAGCTATATTTAAAAAAAAAATTATCTTCAAAATGTTAACAAGGTTGCCCAAGGTCTACTCCTTAAATGATCTGAGCTAATCATCCTGCTTGGCCACTCCCTGACATCTCGATTTCAAGAAATAAAAGTTCTAGATGAAAACACATATTGAAAACATGTGCTGAAGTGGTGATTGGAAATCAGGCATATTTCACTTCATCAGCTACACGAAGTATCAGGGATTATGTGATGTTTCTACGTACACCTTGTCCTGATAGAAATAAAGTTGCATTTTTACCTATATTGTGATTTTACGAAAGGATCACTATTTGTCTTCCTCTCTACTCTCAGCTTCATTCTAGCAACTAATACTAATTACAGGAAGGTTGAATCGCCATCACGTGTGATTAACTTCAATGGCGTCCCTTTCTCCTCCACTTCAGACATCCTCTCCTTTCATGGAGTTCTTCTCAAGGCCACTTAGGACATCGGTGACACCTACAGAGAATACTAAAACCAAACTCATTATGAAAAGTAGTAGGGAGAGCCACTTTAGACAGGAGGAGGCATCTGGGGAAACCCAACAATAACAACAAAGGTAGAGCTGGAGCAAATGAAGACTGCAGCTGTGTCCCTACATCCCTTAGCACTATGGGAAAGATGAAGTAGGAAATGCTTTAAAAAAAAATTACACCGAATTTTAAAAAATTGTTTAACACTGTTTAATCCTGTTTAAAGCATACAAGAGAGTATCATTAAAAACTTCTCGAGAAACAGCTGTGTTTTGATGCTTTGCTACTTAGAAATGTAACAATGGAAGATGTAGGGTTGGAAGGGTTTAGATTTCATGTGAGCATTCAGGGTAAAGAGAGCGGAGCACTGGGATAAGGCACAAAGAGAAGCTGGAGAGAGAGACAGCAAGAAGATGGCGGACTTGGTATGACATGCCAACCTTAGTGGGCTCGGCTACCACCCTGAAGGGCAGCTTCTGAGTCAGACGACAGGAGAAGAATGAGACACAGCTCAGTCCCTACAGATTCAGTGAGGACTTGGTCTCAGTTCTGAGATTCAGAGGTAAAACCGGTACTGCTGTGCTCTCTGTGGGTGGGTTCTGGCACTTGGCTAACAGCAGAAGAACTACTGCATAGGGGAGAGAGACAAGACTTGCCCCAGGGCTGTATATAGCCAAGGTGTACTTGAAAGTAAATCTGTCTTCATAAACCAGTAAGAAAAAACAAACTTCACTCATAGTGGGCAAGTTAAAACTAGACTTATATCTTTTTATTTTCACATCTTGCTTTCTTTTATTTTTAAAAGACTATTTGAGAGACAGAGAGAGAGTGAGCAGGAGGGGCAACGGGAGAGGGGGAGAAGCAGACTCCCCACCGAGCATGCAGCCTGATGTGGGGGCTCGATCCCAGGACTCAGAGATTGTGCCCGGAGCCAGTCAGATGCTTAACCAGCTGCGGGGTGAGGCGCCCCTCACATTTTGCTTTAACGTCATTTTGTCTTGTAATGGAAATGTATATATGTTTTATCCATATTTGCCTTTATATTTAATAAACAGCTATTTTTATATAGGTAAAACACTTTGAATTTTAGTAAACTATGACCATATAAAGGACGCTTTCTCAGAGCACTGCTTTTGTCTGTCAAGCAGCTACGTCATTTAGTGGAAACTAAGCCAAACTGTAGCCATAAGCACAAGCATGGTACTCCAATATATATGCTCTTTGAATGCATATTAATCACATATTACACTCTCAAATGGCTACTTGGACCAAGCAAGTAATACATGAATGAAACGAGCCAAGATAAGAAAAATCATAATTGTTGAAATCTATGGTAAACTGATGTGTACTTGCCATGGCTAAAAGGACTCGACTCCAGAAGATTTCTTCCCTGTAGAAAGTGAACTCCATGTTGGCAAATCCCACAATTTTCAAAAGCCAGGTTACATGAAATTTCCCGATTTTTAAAAGTTATTCAATTTAAAAATACTACAGAGGTAAAAACAAAACAATATCACTCACAACAGTCATTGCAATAGAAATACATCTGCTGAATGAATTTGGCTTACAGGCTGCCAGTTTATGACTTCTGATCAAATTTTTGAAATTATCTTTGGGAGGTTGGGGAGGGGAAGACTCAATTTGAAAGGAGCCACATGTAGTTTTGCAAGAGAATTTGTAGACTTCAAGTATGCACTCAGAACATTGCCCAAGGGAAAACGAAAACTAAAATAAGACACATTAAGGTTAATACTCAAAGGAAGGAAAAGTCACTCCTTTGCTATCATGCAGACGTACATTCACACATGATTGCTGGCTGTAAGACCAAATCAGTCTGTGAGACTAAACCAGAAAAAGTAAAAAGAATATAAACAAGCAAAAATAAAAGAAATATAAAAATCTTTCAATTTCTCATAGACAAGGACTAGAAATCCAGTGTCAATAAAAACAAACAAACAACCCCACCAAACAACTTCCCTAGGTATTACCTGGCAAACATGGGCATTAATCACAGTTTCACACTAAACTGCAGATTTTATAGCAGTATTTGCTGCAATAAAACTTGCTTAGTCTTAGCGCTAGTTGTAATTTATGTTTTGTTTAGATGAATTCATGAGTTCTCTGTACCTAAATTTAATTAAGGAATGAAAATAAATAGTTTAGCTTATGTGCTTGCTTTGAAAGATAGATATAAATAAAAGGTAATAGTACATGGGTGATGGACACTGGGGAGGGTATGTGTTGTAATGAGCACTGGGTATTATATAAGACTGATGAATCACAGACTGTATCCCTGAAACAAATAATACATTACATGTTAATTAATTGAATTTAAATTAAAAATGTTTTAATAAAAAAATAAAATGTAATAGTACATTTAAAACCACATTTTGCATGGTAAGTATGTCCTATCTACTGGTGAGTTGATTACCAGAAAACATAGCAGGTGCCAATGGGGAATGTAAATATAGTTATTGACCTACTGTGTCAGTGACAAGAGATTAGTCTCTTTTTCCAGGAGGTTGTAATTAGCCTTGCAGAAAATATTCATTCCATACCAAATTAGACTACACATTGTATTTCTGTCACTGAATGTTTTCCTTGATGGTTGTCTGAGTAAAACAAATTGGATGTAGGTTGAAGGTATATCATTCAGGCACCTTCTTTCAAAAGTAATTAGGGTCTTACTCACTTGAAACCAGATAACTACATTTAATGTAATCTTAAAAGGGCCCCTAAGGATTGTTTTCCATTGGTAAATGAATGAGAAGTGGAACAAATTGACTTTCATGATCACTAAAGTTTAGAAGAACTAGGAAAAGAAAATAATGCTGAATCGAAAATTTAGTCTCATAAGACTAATAAAGGTAAAATACTTTTTTTCATTTATTCTCATGTAACCCCCAAGGGATTTTTGTCCAGTGAAAGTGGCACATGGAAGGATGTTCCACAAAGACTCATTCAGTGATCAGCTCAGCATGGTTCCACACTAGACCTCCAACCAAATGAGAGCTAGACACTCATCCCCTTGGCTTCAATTCATTTAGGAAAAAAAGTGTATCTTTGGATAGCTCACTGTACTCCATGCTAGCACACCAGGATGATAAGACTTCATTCCTGACTCAGAATATAGGTGGAGACCCATCACTGTCTGACCTAAACCAGGCCACCTGTAATTAGAAAATAAATTCACTACCAGACCAAGAACTAGGTTAGTAGATACACAAAGATTTTAGGAGTAACATCATAAAATTAGAACAGAGGAGATCTTGAAGGGAAAAAAAGGGTTTGGTAATTATTAATGGGCAGAAATGCTAATGATTTTAAAAATTCAGCAATTTTCAGAAGAAATCTTTCCCCAATTTCAAGTATTTCTAGAAAATGAATCTAGATGCAGTTTTGAATAGGTTTGTATACCAGAAAACATAATTATATTTGATTTTTCTTATTTTTCTATGTCCAGTGTAAGAAAAAAATTGTACTAAATCACTGCAGGTACTGTCTAATTAAGTCATATTCAACAATATATTTTAGTCTTCGAATGTACCCTACTAAAAGAAATACAATTTTTGAATCAAATAAAAGCTATTTTAAATTTCACTCTGCCAATTTCTAAAATGTATTCAGAAATTTATATGAAAATTATTTCAATGGCCACCGTGCTTAAATCTCTTATTTTAAAATATACATTTTCTTATTAAATCTATTTATTTGAATTTTAATTAACATTTGAATATGTTAATTTGTAAAGATACTTAAATATGCCAATGTTCCTATTTCCTTCCTCTGGGTGGGTATTTGAAACACATTTCTGTAAATTTAAAGGACCCTTTAAACTTTGAAAACATAGCTATTATTTTGTACTTTCAAAACTTGGTGTTGCCTATGACCCTTTTTAACTGAATGTCTTCTAAGCAGTAAGCCTGCCACACTTCACCCATGTAATGGACACCCTGTGGATAAAATCATGATGCTTCATCTTCCTGACAGCATTCTCTTCTCTCCTGAGGGAACTTCTAATGGGATGACTCCGGTGTCTTGAATGTTTCTTTCAATTTCCTTCATATGATACACAGCCTATTCTTATTATGCTGTTTTTTTTTTTTTTTTGTAAAAATTCTCATCTAGAATTTGGCCTACTGTAGTGTATTGCTTATAGGACTCTCTTTTCAGCAACTTTGAACAGATTATTGAGGTTTAATTGACATACAATTAACCACACATGTTGAAGGATACAATTTGATAAGTTCTGAGTATGTAAATAAACATATTGGTCAAATTCTAAAAAGATGTTGAAATATTTGTTTCTTCAGGATGTGAACTTATTTGGAAATAGGGTAACTGCAGATGTAATTAGTTAATATGAGGTCGTATTGGAATTCCAATATGACTAGTTTTTTTTTTTTTTTTTTTTATGTTAGTCACCATACAGTACACCATTAGTTTTTGATGTACTGTTCCATGATTCATTGTGTATAACACCCGGTGCTCCATGCAATACCTGCCCTCCTTAATACCCATGACCGGGCTAACCCATCCCCCACCCCCCTCCCTTCTGAAACCCTCAGATTGTTTCCCGGAATTCATAGTCTCTCATGGTTCGTCTCCCCTCTGATGCCCCCCCCTTCATTTTCCCCTTCCTTTAAGAAGTGGGAACTTTGGAAAAAGACACAGATGCAGGGAAGATGGCCATATGAAGATGGAGGCAGAGACTGCAGGGATATTGCCCCAAAGCCAGAAACACCCAGGACTATTACAGACTGGAAGAAGCAAGGAAGGATCCTCCCGTAGAGACCTCAGAGGAAGCATGACCCTGGAACACATTGAGTTTGAACTCCTAGTCTCCAGAACTGACGTCATAAAATTCTGTTACTTCAAGCCAACCAGTTTGTGGTAATTTATTATAGTTGCCCTAGGAAACTAATAAAATTTGCAATCAGGAAACTGACAACAAAAATAGCAAACAAATGCATCACCTCAAAGAGTTACATGATCCCCTTGCCATTGACATTTCCCTAACACTCACCCCATCCCCATGAAACCACTGAACATTTTTGTCATCCTAGATTGCATTTTCTACAATTTTACATATATTTTACATAAATTTATAAGAATTCTAGAATTATATGAAATATAGACATATGGCATGCACTGGATTCTTTCAGCGTAATTATTCTGAGACTCATTCATGGTGTTGTTCATTCACGTGCACATTCACTTGTTGCTCCTTTGTGTTAACAAACAGTATTCCATTACATGACTTTACCACCATCAGTTCATTCACTCACCTGCTGACATACATTTAGATGGTTTACAAAATCCTGGCTATCCGAAATACACCAGCTATATACATCATCCGAGTGTACAAATAGCTGTATGGAGTTACACTTTCACTTCCCTTGGGTAGAGAGACCCCTAACTGTGGAATCACTGGGTCACAAAGCAGGTAAATGTTTACATTGTAAAGCAACTACCAAACTGTCTTCCCAAATGTATGAGAATTCCAGTTCCTCCACACCCTTGTCAACACTCGGTATGTGTATTAATTGTTCTTGGTTATTTTCTGTATATTATGACGTTCTGACCTCTCTTGGGAGCCTTCAGACCCGGGAAGAGACTGCCCTTCCCGGAGCTAGAGGGTATCTGAAGATAATGACAACCTTCCCACAAGCACGTTTTCACGTACACACCAAGCAGTGCACTGTCCGTACCCCAACTATGTCTTACCCAGCTCTCCCTCCCACGCCCGTACGGTCGTGTCCCCTTGCTGGGGAGCACACGTGCCAGGACCGCAGCGGTGCCGGAAACCGTGGAGAGTACCGAACCCCGTGGACATGACGCCCTTTCCTATGCCTAAGCCCCTCTGACAAAGCTTAATGCCTACAGGAGGCACTGGAAGAGACACAGCAGTACCCAGTAATAAAATAGCATCATTATAGCAATATACGTTCACAAAAGCTCATGAACGAATGTGGTCCCCCTCTCCCCAAATCCCTTATTACAACGCACTCACCCTTGTCTCTGTGACGTGCTACGAAACATCCACAGCAGGACAGGAAGTGGGACGAACCAGACGGGCGCGCCATGTGAAGCAGCTTCGGCAACCGGCTATTTACGCTCCGACCGGAAGGAGGCGGAGCCACAGCTGCTCCCTGATGCAGGTGCAAGTGCGGAGCTGAAGATGCGGAGTCCGGTGCTTTCTCTGCCCTGAATGGGTTTCAGGCAACTAGAGACCACCTCTGTGGCCCCAGACGCACCAGAGTAATTCGAACCAGCTGAGCCTAAAGTGTTGACTCCTTCTTGCCTTGTCTTTCCTGGGGGAATTCCAAGGCGGCTCTGGCACAACTGCCTTCCTGGTTGGATTTACACTCTACTATTAAAGAAAGTCTTTCGTATTGATTTGTTTTTTCAAAAGTCTTCCCTAATTCATCTGTCTGTTCTGCCTCATCATTCCTTTTTGATAGGCATCGAGCATTCTCGCATCTGCAAGGATGAAAATACGGTAGCTATTTATGAGACCGCCATGAAATTGGAAAGGTTGAAAATCAGTTTTTGATACAGATTTCCATAAATAATTTTATTATTATATTCCTAATCTCTAACTGCTGAATGCTAGATGAATCTCTTACTTTGTTTTCTTGAAACAGAACATAATTTAAACTATTTTCGGGTATTTTTGGTTTTGGGTTTTTTTTTTGTTTTTGTTTTTTGTTTTTTTTTGTAGCTGGTCTGTGATGTCTTTTAGCTTGAACGAAGTTTTGTTTAGAGAAAACATTTCTTCCTTTATCTGTATAGTCACACAGATTATAGTTTTAAGGGTGGGGGAGGGGCATAGGAAGAAGGAGACCGAGAATCTCAAGCGGACTCCATGCTGAGCACAGACCTGTCACAGAGCTTGATCTCACAAGCTTCAGGTCATGACCTGAGCCCAGATTAAGAGTAGGACGCTTAACTGACCGAGCCACACAGATGCCCCTCTTAGTAGATCTTATTAGGAGTGTATCAAATCTATTAGTCTATAATTTATAGAGAAATCAACTTTTGGCTGTTTAATACTTTTATTGACTATTTAGTGTTCCATAGATTTTAAATTTTAATTTCTGCTCTTTATGTTTTTCTTCCATTTTCTTAGAATTGATATTATCTAACTCCTTTAGAATAATCATTTTTAGCCTTTTTTTGTATATATACATTTAATGTAATACCTTCTGTCTAAACAATTTTGCCTGCCTCTGCAGGCAATACTAGATTTTTAAAAAATTGTAATTCAGTTCAAAATATTGTCTGTGGATTATTTAGTAATATATAGCTTTACTGTATAACGCTTGATCTGTGGATTATTTAGTAATATATAGCTTTATTTTCAAATATAAGGACATATTCTAGTCATCTTTTATGACTGAATTCCAGTTTAACTACATTGTGATCAAAGGACTTTCTGAATTATCTAGTACTTTAACATTTGTTGAGATTTTCTTTTTACTCCAGTCTATATAAAATTTTTTTACAATACTCTTTGATAAATGTTCATGTGAATGTCAAGAGAATCTGTGCTTTCATCTATTTTGTTCTGCAGCACTTCATATATATCAATTAGGTAAATATCTTAATAACTTCTATAGATCTTCTATGTGCTTATTGAATTTTTTTCCTGCTTGGACTTAGTTATGAGAAATGTGTGTTAAAATCTTCTTCATTGTGGATTTTTGCACTCCACCTTTTACTTTTGCCACTTTGTTCTGTATATATTTGGAACTTAAATTGTTGGATGCACACAATTTTAGAATTATTAAATCTTCTTGGTAGATTGACCTTTTTCATTATGAAATGTTTTTCTTTTATTTATTTTTTTGCTCTCTCTTTATTTCTAGTGATACTTCTTGCCTTAAAATATTCCCTATTTGACATTGGCATAACTACATAAGACTTCTTTTGGATACTGCTGAAATAACATGTTTTTCCATTCTTTAGTTTTTTTAGCACTTTTACTCTTTTCTGTATTTATTTCTAGGAGTATTTTCCTTCTTCTTGAAGACTTCCTTTTAGTATCTATCTACTACTAGTGAATTCTCTTCACTATAATTTTGTGGACATGTCTTTATTTCACCTTTACTTTGAAGGATATTCTCAGTGGGCATAGAATTATATATTTTAAATTATTTTGTTTAAAATGATAATTGCCATTTTTTAAAAAAATTTATATTAAGAATTCCACTGTCAGTCTTATTTTTAGTCTTTTGGGTTGCAGTTAAGAAATACACCCTTCCTATAACACTAACTTGACTACTAAGATAAGGAAAAACTGAAAAGCGGGAAAAGTTCATAGTGAGGAAAAAAAACAACTATAAGGGGAAGAAACACCATAGAAAATAATTTATTAGACAATTAAGTGACACTTACTTTTGACCAAAGTTTGTAGACTGGCTGGAATTTGATTATTAGCGGTCAGATGAAAACAAGTAATGCTCCACTCTTTGTCAGAATACCTTCCAGAATGTCCTTTAGTAGAACCTGGATGTTACATGAAACTAATTGCCACAAATGAGGTTATAGTTTTAGTAAAATCCAGCATGGATGTAAATTTTGACTCGTACTCCAAACCTAAAATGAAAGTAGAACTATGTTAATAACAGTCATATTTGATGAAAATAATTAATTCACTTATTCACTGATCAATATCATATACCAATGAGGTGACAAAAGTTAATTTTCTTTCATTATAATTCACTTGATATATTTTGTTAAAGATATTTATAATATCAGTCAATAAAAATAAATACTGACTTTCAGTGAAGACACGATGCAGACATGGGTATTACATGAGAACATAAACCCTATGAGACTGTGAACTTTGTGTATCTTGTTCTCTGTGGTATCTCTTGCACTGAGATTAAGGTTTATTTCATAGTGCTCAAAAATATGTGTTGAGGGTGCAGAAATGCATTACACAGGTGATGGGGATTAAGACATGCACTGGGGATAAGCACCAGGTGTTGTATGTAAGTGTTGACTCACTAAATTGTACACCTGAAACTAATATTACACCGTATGTTAACTGGAATTTCAATAAAAATTTAAAAAATATATATGTGTTGAACAAATGGATCAGTTTTTCTCTAAAAGTTGACTTAAAAACATCTTAAGGGTGATGATAATAAGCAGTATAATCTAGTTGGAGAGGCATCTAACAGAAGTCTGTAAACATCAATCTCTTATTCACTCTAAACACATAGTCCAGATAGTATTTACAAATGAGGCAAATCTTGAATGTCCCCTGAGATTGGCTCCATCACTATTTTTAGGGGATACT
>NW_026622780.1:0-90062 GCF_023065955.2 Ursus arctos | reverse complement strand
CATTTCCTTCCCCTTGCCCCAGGCACCTGGGAGCATGCCTGCACGTGGAGAAAGACTTCCCCGTGGGAAGCCGGGTTTTGTCAAACGGGTCCCAGTGCTCTGCTCCTCTCTTTTCACTCCTGCTGCCAGAAGCCCAGGGAGGATGGGAGGGCTTAGAACATGGCTGGGCACTGTGGTTTCTTCCAGAGAAGTGGAGGGCATTTGCTTTACCTTGCCACAACCACTTGGGATAGGGTGTGCCCCTCAGGAAAACTGTCTCCGTGGGAAGCCGGCTTTTTGCAAAGGGGTCTCAGGGCCGTGTGCCTCGGCTGTCCCTCCGGCTCCCCAAAGCACAGGGACGAGGTGAGGGGCTTAGACCATGCCTGGGCAATGTTGTTTCTTACACCTGGGTGTGTGGCATTTTGTTGAGCTGGCTACCCCCACTTGGGATAGGTGTTCCACAGCAAGCACCTATTGTTCGTCGGAAGCCGTTTTTGCCCCAGGGGTCTCCGGGCTGTGTTCGTTGGGGTTGAACTCCTGCTAGCAAAACCGCCGGGTTGAGGGAAGCGTTCAGACTGTGCCTGGGCCCTGTGGTCTCTTCCAGGTCAGTGTATGGCATTTCCTTCCCCATGCCCCAGACACCTGGGAGCATGCCTGCACGTGGAGAAAGACTTCCCCGTGGGAAGCCGGTTTTTGTAAAACGGGTCCCAGTGCTCTGCTCCTCTCTTTTCACTCCTGCTGCCAGAAGCCCAGGGAGGATGGGAGGGCTTAGACCATGGCTGGGCACTGTGGTTTCTTCCAGAGAAGTGGAGGGCATTTGCTTTACCTTGCCACAACCACTTGGGATAGGGTCTGCACCTCAGGAAAACTGTCTCCGTGGGAAGCCGGCTTTTTGCAAAGGGGTCTCAGGGCCGTGTGCCTCGGCTGTCCCTCCGGCTCCCCAAAGCACAGGGACGAGGTGAGGGGCTTAGACCATGCCTGGGCAATGTTGTTTCTTACACCTGGGTGTGTGGCATTTTGTTGAGCTGGCTACCCCCACTTGGGATAGGTGTTCCACAGCAAGCACCTATTGTTTGTCGGAAGCCGTTTTTGCCCCAGGGGTCTCCGGGCTGTGTTCGTTGGGGTTGAACTCCTGCTAGCAAAACCGCCGGGTTGAGGGAAGCGTTCAGACTGTGCCTGGGCCCTGTGGTCTCTTCCAGGTCAGTGTATGGCATTTCCTTCCCCTTGCCCCAGGCACCTGGGAGCATGCCTGCACGTGGAGAAAGACTTCCCCGTGGGAAGCCGGGTTTTGTCAAACGGGTCCCAGTGCTCTGCTCCTCTCTTTTCACTCCTGCTGCCAGAAGCCCAGGGAGGATGGGAGGGCTTAGAACATGGCTGGGCACTGTGGTTTCTTCCAGAGAAGTGGAGGGCATTTGCTTTACCTTGCCACAACCACTTGGGATAGGGTGTGCCCCTCAGGAAAACTGTCTCCGTGGGAAGCCGGCTTTTTGCAAAGGGGTCTCAGGGCCGTGTGCCTCGGCTGTCCCTCCGGCTCCCCAAAGCACAGGGACGAGGTGAGGGGCTTAGACCATGCCTGGGCAATGTTGTTTCTTACACCTGGGTGTGTGGCATTTTGTTGAGCTGGCTACCCCCACTTGGGATAGGTGTTCCACAGCAAGCACCTATTGTTCGTCGGAAGCCGTTTTTGCCGCAGGGGTCTCCGGGCTGTGTTCGTTGGGGTTGAACTCCTGCTAGCAAAACCGCCGGTTTGAGGGAAGCGTTCAGACTGTGCCTGGGCCCTGTGGTCTCTTCCAGGTCAGTGGAAGGCATTTCCTTCCCCTTGCCCCAGACACCTGGGAGCATGCCTGCACGTGGAGAAAGACTTCCCCGTGGGAAGCCGGGTTTTGTCAAACGGGTCCCAGTGCTCTGCTCCTCTCTTTTCACTCCTGCTGCCAGAAGCCCAGGGAGGATGGGAGGGCTTACAACATGGCTGGGCACTGTGGTTTCTTCCAGAGAAGTGCAGGGCATTTGTTTTACCTTGCCACAACCACTTGGGATAGGGTCTGCACCTCAGGAAAACTGTCTCCGTGGGAAGCCGGCTTTTTGCAAAGGGGTCTCAGGGCCGTGTGCCTCGGCTGTCCCTCCGGCTCCCCAAAGCACAGGGACGAGGTGAGGGGCTTAGACCATGCCTGGGCAATGTTGTTTCTTACACCTGGGTGTGTGGCATTTTGTTGAGCTGGCTACCCCCACTTGGGATAGGTGTTCCACAGCAAGCACCTATTGTTCTTCGGAAGCCGTTTTTGCCTCAGGGGTCTCCGGGCTGTGTTCGTTGGGGGTTGAACTCCTGCTAGCAAAACCGCCGGGTTGAGGGAAGGGTTCAGACTGTGCCTGGGCCCTGTGGTCTCTTCCAGGTCAGTGTATGGCATTTCCTTCCCCTTGCCCCAGGCACCTGGGAGCATGTCTGCACGTGGAGAAAGACTTTCCCGTGGGAAGCCGGGTTTTGTCAAACGGGTCCCAGTGCTCTGCTCCTCTCTTTTCACTCCTGCTGCCAGAAGCCCAGGGAGGATGGGAGGGCTTAGAACATGGCTGGGCACTGTGGTTTCTTCCAGAGAAGTGGAGGGCATTTGCTTTACCTTGCCACAACCACTTGGGATAGGGTCTGCACCTCAGGAAAACTGTCTCTGTGGGAAGCCGGCTTTTTGCAAAGGGGTCTCAGGGCCGTGTGCCTCGGCTGTCCCTCCGGCTCCCCAAAGCACAGGGACGAGGTGAGGGGCTTAGACCATGCCTGGGCAATGTTGTTTCTTACACCTGGGTGTGTGGCATTTTGTTGAGCTGGCTACCCCCACTTGGGATAGGTGTTCCACAGCAAGCACCTATTGTTCGTCGGAAGCCGTTTTTGCCCCAGGGGTCTCCGGGCTGTGTTCGTTGGGGTTGAACTCCTACTAGCAAAACCGCCGGGTTGAGGGAAGCGTTCAGACTGTGCCTGGGCCCTGTGGTCTCTTCCAGGTCAGTGTATGGCATTTCCTTCCCCATGCCCCAGACACCTGGGAGCATGCCTGCACGTGGAGAAAGACTTCCCCGTGGGAAGCCGGTTTTTGTAAAACGGGTCCCAGTGCTCTGCTCCTCTCTTTTCACTCCTGCTGCCAGAAGCCCAGGGAGGATGGGAGGGCTTAGAACATGGCTGGGCACTGTGGTTTCTTCCAGAGAAGTGGAGGGCATTTGCTTTACCTTGCCACAACCACTTGGGATAGGGTCTGCACCTCAGGAAAACTGTCTCCGTGGGAAGCCGGCTTTTTGCAAAGGGGTCTCAGGGCCGTGTGCCTCGGCTGTCCCTCCGGCTCCCCAAAGCACAGGGACGAGGTGAGGGGCTTAGACCATGCCTGGGCAATGTTGTTTCTTACACCTGGGTGTGTGGCATTTTGTTGAGCTGGCTACCCCCACTTGGGATAGGTGTTCCACAGCAAGCACCTATTGTTTGTCGGAAGCCGTTTTTGCCCCAGGGGTCTCCGGGCTGTGTTCGTTGGGGTTGAACTCCTGCTAGCAAAACCGCCGGGTTGAGGGAAGCGTTCAGACTGTGCCTGGGCCCTGTGGTCTCTTCCAGGTCAGTGTATGGCATTTCCTTCCCCTTGCCCCAGGCACCTGGGAGCATGCCTGCACGTGGAGAAAGACTTTCCCGTGGGAAGCCGGGTTTTGTCAAACGGGTCCCAGTGCTCTGCTCCTCTCTTTTCACTCCTGCTGCCAGAAGCCCAGGGAGGATGGGAGGGCTTAGAACATGGCTGGGCACTGTGGTTTCTTCCAGAGAAGTGGAGGGCATTTGCTTTACCTTGCCACAACCACTTGGGATAGGGTGTGCCCCTCAGGCAAACTGTCTCCGTGGGAAGCCGGCTTTTTGCAAAGGGGTCTCAGGGCCGTGTGCCTCGGCTGTCCCTCCGGCTCCCCAAAGCACAGGGACGAGGTGAGGGGCTTAGACCATGCCTGGGCAATGTTGTTTCTTACACCTGGGTGTGTGGCATTTTGTTGAGCTGGCTACCCCCACTTGGGGTAGGTGTTCCACAGCAAGCACCTATTGTTCGTCGGAAGCCGTTTTTGCCCCAGGGGTCTCCGGGCTGTGTTCGTTGGGGTTGAACTCCTGCTAGCAAAACCGCCGGGTTGAGGGAAGCGTTCAGACTGTGCCTGGGCCCTGTGGTCTCTTCCAGGTCAGTGGAAGGCATTTCCTTCCCCTTGCCCCAGACACCTGGGAGCATGCCTGCACGTGGAGAAAGACTTCCCCGTGGGAAGCCGGGTTTTGTCAAACGGGTCCCAGTGCTCTGCTCCTCTCTTTTCACTCCTGCTGCCAGAAGCCCAGGGAGGATGGGAGGGCTTAGAACATGGCTGGGCACTGTGGTTTCTTCCAGAGAAGTGGAGGGCATTTGCTTTACCTTGCCACAACCACTTGGGATAGGGTGTGCACCTCAGGAAAACTGTCTCCGTGGGAAGCCGGCTTTTTGCAAAGGGGTCTCAGGGCCGTGTGCCTCGGCTGTCCCTCCGGCTCCCCAAAGCACAGGGACGAGGTGAGGGGCTTAGACCATGCCTGGGCAATGTTGTTTCTTACACCTGGGTGTGTGGCATTTTGTTGAGCTGGCTACCCCCACTTGGGATAGGTGTTCCACAGCAAGCACCTATTGTTCGTCGGAAGCCGTTTTTGCCCCAGGGGTCTCCGGGCTGTGTTCGTTGGGGTTGAACTCCTGCTAGCAAAACCGCCGGGTTGAGGGAAGGGTTCAGACTGTGCCTGGGCCCCGTGGTGTCTTCCAGGTCAGTGTATGGCATTTCCTTCCCCTTGCCCCAGACACCTGGGAGCATGCCTGCACGTGGAGAAAGACTTCCCCGTGGGAAGCCGGTTTTTGTAAAACGGGTCCCAGTGCTCTGCTCCTCTCTTTTCACTCCTGCTGCCAGAAGCCCAGGGAGGATGGGAGGGCTTAGAACATGGCTGGGCACTGTGGTTTCTTCCAGAGAAGTGGAGGGCATTTGCTTTACCTTGCCACAACCACTTGGGATAGGGTGTGCACCTCAGGAAAACTGTCTCCGTGGGAAGCCGGCTTTTTGCAAAGGGGTCTCAGGGCCGTGTGCCTCGGCTGTCCCTCCGGCTTCCCAAAGCACAGGGACGAGGTGAGGGGCTTAGACCATGCCTGGGCAATGTTGTTTCTTACACCTGGGTGTGTGGCATTTTGTTGAGCTGGCTACCCCCACTTGGGATAGGTGTTCCACAGCAAGCACCTATTGTTTGTCGGAAGCCGTTTTTGCCCCAGGGGTCTCCGGGCTGTGTTCGTTGGGGTTGAACTCCTGCTAGCAAAACCGCCGGGTTGAGGGAAGCGTTCAGACTGTGCCTGGGCCCTGTGGTCTCTTCCAGGTCAGTGTATGGCATTTCCTTCCCCTTGCCCCAGACACCTGGGAGCATGCCTGCACGTGGAGAAAGACTTTCCCGTGGGAAGCCGGGTTTTGTCAAACGGGTCCCAGTGCTCTGCTCCTCTCTTTTCACTCCTGCTGCCAGAAGCCCAGGGAGGATGGGAGGGCTTAGAACATGGCTGGGCACTGTGGTTTCTTCCAGAGAAGTGGAGGGCATTTGCTTTACCTTGCCAAAACCACTTGGGATAGGGTGTGCCCCTCAGGAAAACTGTCTCCGTGGGAAGCCGGCTTTTTGCAAAGGGGTCTCAGGGCCGTGTGCCTCGGCTGTCCCTCCGGCTCCCCAAAGCACAGGGACGAGGTGAGGGGCTTAGACCATGCCTGGGCAATGTTGTTTCTTACACCTGGGTGTGTGGCATTTTGTTGAGCTAGCTACCCCCACTTGGGATAGGTGTTCCACAGCAAGCACCTATTGTTCGTCGGAAGCCGTTTTTGCCGCAGGGGTCTCCGGGCTGTGTTCGTTGGGGTTGAACTCCTGCTAGCAAAACCGCCGGGTTGAGGGAAGCGTTCAGACTGTGCCTGGGCCCTGTGGTCTCTTCCAGGTCAGTGGAAGGCATTTCCTTCCCCTTGCCCCAGACACCTGGGAGCATGCCTGCACGTGGAGAAAGACTTCCCCGTGGGAAGCCGGGTTTTGTCAAACGGGTCCCAGTGCTCTGCTCCTCTCTTTTCACTCCTGCTGCCAGAAGCCCAGGGAGGATGGGAGGGCTTAGAACATGGCTGGGCACTGTGGTTTCTTCCAGAGAAGTGCAGGGCATTTGCTTTACCTTGCCACAACCACTTGGGATAGGGTCTGCCCCTCAGGAAAACTGTCTCCGTGGGAAGCCGGCTTTTTGCAAAGGGGTCTCAGGGCCGTGTGCCTCGGCTGTCCCTCCGGCTCCCCAAAGCACAGGGACGAGGTGAGGGGCTTAGACCATGCCTGGGCAATGTTGTTTCTTACACCTGGGTGTGTGGCATTTTGTTGAGCTGGCTACCCCCACTTGGGATAGGTGTTCCACAGCAAGCACCTATTGTTCTTCGGAAGCCGTTTTTGCCTCAGGGGTCTCCGGGCTGTGTTCGATGGGGTTGAACTCCTGCTAGCAAAACCGCCGGGTTGAGGGAAGGGTTCAGACTGTGCCTGGGCCCTGTGGTCTCTTCCAGGTCAGTGTATGGCATTTCCTTCCCCTTGCCCCAGGCACCTGGGAGCATGTCTGCACGTGGAGAAAGACTTTCCCGTGGGAAGCCGGGTTTTGTCAAACGGGTCCCAGTGCTCTGCTCCTGTCTTTTCACTCCTGCTGCCAGAAGCCCAGGGAGGATGGGAGGGCTTAGAACATGGCTGGGCACTGTGGTTTCTTCCAGAGAAGTGGAGGGCATTTGCTTTACCTTGCCACAACCACTTGGGATAGGGTCTGCACCTCAGGAAAACTGTCTCCGTGGGAAGCCGGCTTTTTGCAAAGGGGTCTCAGGGCCGTGTGCCTCGGCTGTCCCTCCGGCTCCCCAAAGCACAGGGACGAGGTGAGGGGCTTAGACCATGCCTGGGCAATGTTGTTTCTTACACCTGGGTGTGTGGCATTTTGTTGAGCTGGCTACCCCCACTTGGGATAGGTGTTCCACAGCAAGCACCTATTGTTCGTCGGAAGCCGTTTTTGCCCCAGGGGTCTCCGGGCTGTGTTCGTTGGGGTTGAACTCCTGCTAGCAAAACCGCCGGGTTGAGGGAAGCGTTCAGACTGTGCCTGGGCCCTGTGGTCTCTTCCAGGTCAGTGTATGGCATTTCCTTCCCCATGCCCCAGACACCTGGGAGCATGCCTGCACGTGGAGAAAGACTTCCCCGTGGGAAGCCGGTTTTTGTAAAACGGGTCCCAGTGCTCTGCTCCTCTCTTTTCACTCCTGCTGCCAGAAGCCCAGGGAGGATGGGAGGGCTTAGAACATGGCTGGGCACTGTGGTTTCTTCCAGAGAAGTGGAGGGCATTTGCTTTACCTTGCCACAACCACTTGGGATAGGGTCTGCACCTCAGGAAAACTGTCTCCGTGGGAAGCCGGCTTTTTGCAAAGGGGTCTCAGGGCCGTGTGCCTCGGCTGTCCCTCCGGCTCCCCAAAGCACAGGGACGAGGTGAGGGGCTTAGACCATGCCTGGGCAATGTTGTTTCTTACACCTGGGTGTGTGGCATTTTGTTGAGCTGGCTACCCCCACTTGGGATAGGTGTTCCACAGCAAGCACCTATTGTTTGTCGGAAGCCGTTTTTGCCCCAGGGGTCTCCGGGCTGTGTTCGTTGGGGTTGAACTCCTGCTAGCAAAACCGCCGGGTTGAGGGAAGGGTTCAGACTGTGCCTTGGCCCTGTGGTCTCTTCCAGGTCAGTGTATGGCATTTCCTTCCCCTTGCCCCAGGCACCTGGGAGCATGCCTGCACGTGGAGAAAGACTTCCCCGTGGGAAGCCGGGTTTTGTCAAACGGGTCCCAGTGCTCTGCTCCTCTCTTTTCACTCCTGCTGCCAGAAGCCCAGGGAGGATGGGAGGGCTTAGAACATGGCTGGGCACTGTGGTTTCTTCCAGAGAAGTGGAGGGCATTTGCTTTACCTTGCCACAACCACTTGGGATAGGGTGTGCCCCTCAGGAAAACTGTCTCCGTGGGAAGCCGGCTTTTTGCAAAGGGGTCTCAGGGCCGTGTGCCTCGGCTGTCCCTCCGGCTCCCCAAAGCACAGGGACGAGGTGAGGGGCTTAGACCATGCCTGGGCAATGTTGTTTCTTACACCTGGGTGTGTGGCATTTTGTTGAGCTGGCTACCCCCACTTGGGATAGGTGTTCCACAGCAAGCACCTATTGTTCGTCGGAAGCCGTTTTTGCCCCAGGGGTCTCCGGGCTGTGTTCGTTGGGGTTGAACTCCTGCTAGCAAAACCGCCGGGTTGAGGGAAGCGTTCAGACTGTGCCTGGGCCCTGTGGTCTCTTCCAGGTCAGTGTATGGCATTTCCTTCCCCATGCCCCAGACACCTGGGAGCATGCCTGCACGTGGAGAAAGACTTCCCCGTGGGAAGCCGGTTTTTGTAAAACGGGTCCCAGTGCTCTGCTCCTCTCTTTTCACTCCTGCTGCCAGAAGCCCAGGGAGGATGGGAGGGCTTAGAACATGGCTGGGCACTGTGGTTTCTTCCAGAGAAGTGGAGGGCATTTGCTTTACCTTGCCACAACCACTTGGGATAGGGTCTGCACCTCAGGAAAACTGTCTCCGTGGGAAGCCGGCTTTTTGCAAAGGGGTCTCAGGGCCGTGTGCCTCGGCTGTCCCTCCGGCTCCCCAAAGCACAGGGACGAGGTGAGGGGCTTAGACCATGCCTGGGCAATGTTGTTTCTTACACCTGGGTGTGTGGCATTTTGTTGAGCTGGCTACCCCCACTTGGGATAGGTGTTCCACAGCAAGCACCTATTGTTTGTCGGAAGCCGTTTTTGCCCCAGGGGTCTCCGGGCTGTGTTCGTTGGGGTTGAACTCCTGCTAGCAAAACCGCCGGGTTGAGGGAAGCGTTCAGACTGTGCCTGGGCCCTGTGGTCTCTTCCAGGTCAGTGTATGGCATTTCCTTCCCCTTGCCCCAGGCACCTGGGAGCATGCCTGCACGTGGAGAAAGACTTCCCCGTGGGAAGCCGGGTTTTGTCAAACGGGTCCCAGTGCTCTGCTCCTCTCTTTTCACTCCTGCTGCCAGAAGCCCAGGGAGGATGGGAGGGCTTAGAACATGGCTGGGCACTGTGGTTTCTTCCAGAGAAGTGCAGGGCATTTGTTTTACCTTGCCACAACCACTTGGGATAGGGTCTGCACCTCAGGAAAACTGTCTCCGTGGGAAGCCGGCTTTTTACAAAGGGGTCTCAGGGCCTTGGGCCTCGGCTGTCCCTCCGGCTACCCAAAGCACAGGGACGAGGTGAGGGGCTTAGACCATGCCTGGGCAATGTTGTTTCTTACACCTGGGTGTGTGGCATTTTGTTGAGCTGGCTACCCCCACTTGGGATAGGTGTTCCACAGCAAGCACCTATTGTTCGTCGGAAGCCGTTTTTGCCTCAGGGGTCTCCGGGCTGTGTTCGTTGGGGTTGAACTCCTGCTAGCAAAACCGCCGGGTTGAGGGAAGGGTTCAGACTGTGCCTGGGCCCTGTGGTCTCTTCCAGGTCAGTGTATGGCATTTCCTTCCCCTTGCCCCAGGCACCTGGGAGCATGTCTGCACGTGGAGAAAGACTTTCCCGTGGGAAGCCGGGTTTTGTCAAACGGGTCCCAGTGCTCTGCTCCTCTCTTTTCACTCCTGCTGCCAGAAGCCCAGGGAGGATGGGAGGGCTTAGAACATGGCTGGGCACTGTGGTTTCTTCCAGAGAAGTGGAGGGCATTTGCTTTACCTTGCCACAACCACTTGGGATAGGGTCTGCACCTCAGGAAAACTGTCTCCGTGGGAAGCCGGCTTTTTGCAAAGGGGTCTCAGGGCCGTGGGCCTCGGCTGTCCCTCCGGCTCCCCAAAGCACAGGGACGAGGTGAGGGGCTTAGACCATGCCTGGGCAATGTTGTTTCTTACACCTGGGTGTGTGGCATTTTGTTGAGCTGGCTACCCCCACTTGGGATAGGTGTTCCACAGCAAGCACCTATTGTTCGTCGGAAGCCGTTTTTGCCTCAGGGGTCTCCGGGCTGTGTTCGTTGGGGTTGAACTCCTGCTAGCAAAACCGCCGGGTTGAGGGAAGCGTTCAGACTGTGCCTGGGCCCTGTGGTCTCTTCCAGGTCAGTGTATGGCATTTCCTTCCCCTTGTCCCAGGCACCTGGGAGCATGTCTGCACGTGGAGAAAGACTTTCCCGTGGGAAGCCGGGTTTTGTCAAACGGGTCCCAGTGCTCTGCTCCTCTCTTTTCACTCCTGCTGCCAGAAGCCCAGGGAGGATGGGAGGGCTTAGAACATGGCTGGGCACTGTGGTTTCTTCCAGAGAAGTGGAGGGCATTTGCTTTACCTTGCCACAACCACTTGGGATAGGGTGTGCACCTCAGGAAAACTGTCTCCGTGGGAAGCCGGCTTTTTGCAAAGGGGTCTCAGGGCCGTGTGCCTCGGCTGTCCCTCCGGCTCCCCAAAGCACAGGGACGAGGTGAGGGGCTTAGACCATGCCTGGGCAATGTTGTTTCTTACACCTGGGTGTGTGGCATTTTGTTGAGCTGGCTACCCCCACTTGGGATAGGTGTTCCACAGCAAGCACCTATTGTTCGTCGGAAGCCGTTTTTGCCCCAGGGGTCTCCGGGCTGTGTTCGTTGGGGTTGAACTCCTGCTAGCAAAACCGCCGGGTTGAGGGAAGGGTTCAGACTGTGCCTGGGCCCTGTGGTGTCTTCCAGGTCAGTGTATGGCATTTCCTTCCCCTTGCCCCAGACACCTGGGAGCATGCCTGCACGTGGAGAAAGACTTCCCCGTGGGAAGCCGGTTTTTGTAAAACGGGTCCCAGTGCTCTGCTCCTCTCTTTTCACTCCTGCTGCCAGAAGCCCAGGGAGGATGGGAGGGCTTAGAACATGGCTGGGCACTGTGGTTTCTTCCAGAGAAGTGGAGGGCATTTGCTTTACCTTGCCACAACCACTTGGGATAGGGTCTGCACCTCAGGAAAACTGTCTCCGTGGGAAGCCGGCTTTTTGCAAAGGGGTCTCAGGGCCGTGTGCCTCGGCTGTCCCTCCGGCTCCCCAAAGCACAGGGACGAGGTGAGGGGCTTAGACCATGCCTGGGCAATGTTGTTTCTTACACCTGGGTGTGTGGCATTTTGTTGAGCTGGCTACCCCCACTTGGGATAGGTGTTCCTCAGCAAGCACCTATTGTTTGTCGGAAGCCGTTTTTGCCCCAGGGGTCTCCGGGCTGTGTTCGTTGGGGTTGAACTCCTGCTAGCAAAACCGCCGGGTTGAGGGAAGCGTTCAGACTGTGCCTGGGCCCTGTGGTCTCTTCCAGGTCAGTGTATGGCATTTCCTTCCCCTTGCCCCAGACACCTGGGAGCATGCCTGCACGTGGAGAAAGACTTTCCCGTGGGAAGCCGGGTTTTGTCAAACGGGTCCCAGTGCTCTGCTCCTCTCTTTTCACTCCTGCTGCCAGAAGCCCAGGGAGGATGGGAGGGCTTAGAACATGGCTGGGCACTGTGGTTTCTTCCAGAGAAGTGGAGGGCATTTGCTTTACCTTGCCACAACCACTTGGGATAGGGTGTGCCCCTCAGGAAAACTGTCTCCGTGGGAAGCCGGCTTTTTGCAAAGGGGTCTCAGGGCCGTGTGCCTCGGCTGTCCCTCCGGCTCCCCAAAGCACAGGGACGAGGTGAGGGGCTTAGACCATGCCTGGGCAATGTTGTTTCTTACACCTGGGTGTGTGGCATTTTGTTGAGCTGGCTACCCCCACTTGGGATAGGTGTTCCACAGCAAGCACCTATTGTTCGTCGGAAGCCGTTTTTGCCGCAGGGGTCTCCGGGCTGTGTTCGTTGGGGTTGAACTCCTGCTAGCAAAACCGCCGGGTTGAGGGAAGCGTTCAGACTGTGCCTGGGCCCTGTGGTCTCTTCCAGGTCAGTGTATGGCATTTCCTTCCCCTTGCCCCAGGCACCTGGGAGCATGCCTGCACGTGGAGAAAGACTTCCCCGTGGGAAGCCGGGTTTTGTCAAACGGGTCCCAGTGCTCTGCTCCTCTCTTTTCACTCCTGCTGCCAGAAGCCCAGGGAGGATGGGAGGGCTTAGAACATGGCTGGGCACTGTGGTTTCTTCCAGAGAAGTGCAGGGCATTTGTTTTACCTTGCCACAACCACTTGGGATAGGGTCTGCACCTCAGGAAAACTGTCTCCGTGGGAAGCCGGCTTTTTGCAAAGGGGTCTCAGGGCCGTGTGCCTCGGCTGTCCCTCCGGCTCCCCAAAGCACAGGGACGAGGTGAGGGGCTTAGACCATGCCTGGGCAATGTTGTTTCTTACACCTGGGTGTGTGGCATTTTGTTGAGCTGGCTACCCCCACTTGGGATAGGTGTTCCACAGCAAGCACCTATTGTTCTTCGGAAGCCGTTTTTGCCTCAGGGGTCTCCGGGCTGTGTTCGTTGGGGTTGAACTCCTGCTAGCAAAACCGCCGGGTTGAGGGAAGGGTTCAGACTGTGCCTGGGCCCTGTGGTCTCTTCCAGGTCAGTGTATGGCATTTCCTTCCCCTTGCCCCAGGCACCTGGGAGCATGTCTGCACGTGGAGAAAGACTTTCCCGTGGGAAGCCGGGTTTTGTCAAACGGGTCCCAGTGCTCTGCTCCTCTCTTTTCACTCCTGCTGCCAGAAGCCCAGGGAGGATGGGAGGGCTTAGAACATGGCTGGGCACTGTGGTTTCTTCCAGAGAAGTGGAGGGCATTTGCTTTACCTTGCCACAACCACTTGGGATAGGGTCTGCACCTCAGGAAAACTGTCTCCGTGGGAAGCCGGCTTTTTGCAAAGGGGTCTCAGGGCCGTGTGCCTCGGCTGTCCCTCCGGCTCCCCAAAGCACAGGGACGAGGTGAGGGGCTTAGACCATGCCTGGGCAATGTTGTTTCTTACACCTGGGTGTGTGGCATTTTGTTGAGCTGGCTACCCCCACTAGGGATAGGTGTTCCACAGCAAGCACCTATTGTTTGTCGGAAGCCGTTTTTGCCCCAGGGGTCTCCGGGCTGTGTTCGTTGGGGTTGAACTCCTGCTAGCAAAACCGCCGGGTTGAGGGAAGGGTTCAGACTGTGCCTTGGCCCTGTGGTCTCTTCCAGGTCAGTGTATGGCATTTCCTTCCCCTTGCCCCAGGCACCTGGGAGCATGCCTGCACGTGGAGAAAGACTTCCCCGTGGGAAGCCGGGTTTTGTCAAACGGGTCCCAGTGCTCTGCTCCTCTCTTTTCACTCCTGCTGCCAGAAGCCCAGGGAGGATGGGAGGGCTTAGAACATGGCTGGGCACTGTGGTTTCTTCCAGAGAAGTGGAGGGCATTTGCTTTACCTTGCCACAACCGCTTGGGATAGGGTGTGCCCCTCAGGAAAACTGTCTCCGTGGGAAGCCGGCTTTTTGCAAAGGGGTCTCAGGGCCGTGTGCCTCGGCTGTCCCTCCGGCTCCCCAAAGCACAGGGACGAGGTGAGGGGCTTAGACCATGCCTGGGCAATGTTGTTTCTTACACCTGGGTGTGTGGCATTTTGTTGAGCTGGCTACCCCCACTTGGGATAGGTGTTCCACAGCAAGCACCTATTGTTCGTCGGAAGCCGTTTTTGCCCCAGGGGTCTCCGGGCTGTGTTCGTTGGGGTTGAACTCCTGCTAGCAAAACCGCCGGGTTGAGGGAAGCGTTCAGACTGTGCCTGGGCCCTGTGGTCTCTTCCAGGTCAGTGGAAGGCATTTCCTTCCCCTTGCCCCAGACACCTGGGAGCATGCCTGCACGTGGAGAAAGACTTTCCCGTGGGAAGCCGGGTTTTGTCAAACGGGTCCCAGTGCTCTGCTCCTCTCTTTTCACTCCTGCTGCCAGAAGCCCAGGGAGGATGGGAGGGCTTAGAACATGGCTGGGCACTGTGGTTTCTTCCAGAGAAGTGCAGGGCATTTGTTTTACCTTGCCACAACCACTTGGGATAGGGTCTGCACCTCAGGAAAACTGTCTCCGTGGGAAGCCGGCTTTTTGCAAAGGGGTCTCAGGGCCGAGGGCCTCGGCTGTCCCTCCGGCTACCCAAAGCACAGGGACGAGGTGAGGGGCTTAGACCATGCCTGGGCAATGTTGTTTCTTACACCTGGGTGTGTGGCATTTTGTTGAGCTGGCTACCCCCACTTGGGATAGGTGTTCCACAGCAAGCACCTATTGTTCGTCGGAAGCCGTTTTTGCCTCAGGGGTCTCCGGGCTGTGTTCGTTGGGGTTGAACTCCTGCTAGCAAAACCGCCGGGTTGAGGGAAGGGTTCAGACTGTGCCTGGGCCCTGTGGTCTCTTCCAGGTCAGTGTATGGCATTTCCTTCCCCTTGTCCCAGGCACCTGGGAGCATGTCTGCACGTGGAGAAAGACTTTCCCGTGGGAAGCCGGGTTTTGTCAAACGGGTCCCAGTGCTCTGCTCCTCTCTTTTCACTCCTGCTGCCAGAAGCCCAGGGAGGATGGGAGGGCTTAGAACATGGCTGGGCACTGTGGTTTCTTCCAGAGAAGTGGAGGGCATTTGCTTTACCTTGCCACAACCACTTGGGATAGGGTGTGCCCCTCAGGAAAACTGTCTCCGTGGGAAGCCGGCTTTTTGCAAAGGGGTCTCAGGGCCGTGTGCCTCGGCTGTCCCTCCGGCTCCCCAAAGCACAGGGACGAGGTGAGGGGCTTAGACCATGCCTGGGCAATGTTGTTTCTTACACCTGGGTGTGTGGCATTTTGTTGAGCTGGCTACCCCCACTTGGGATAGGTGTTCCACAGCAAGCACCTATTGTTCGTCGGAAGCCGTTTTTGCCGCAGGGGTCTCCGGGCTGTGTTCGTTGGGGTTGAACTCCTGCTAGCAAAACCGCCGGGTTGAGGGAAGCGTTCAGACTGTGCCTGGGCCCTGTGGTCTCTTCCAGGTCAGTGGAAGGCATTTCCTTCCCCTTGCCCCAGACACCTGGGAGCATGCCTGCACGTGGAGAAAGACTTCCCCGTGGGAAGCCGGGTTTTGTCAAACGGGTCCCAGTGCTCTGCTCCTCTCTTTTCACTCCTGCTGCCAGAAGCCCAGGGAGGATGGGAGGGCTTAGAACATGGCTGGGCACTGTGGTTTCTTCCAGAGAAGTGCAGGGCATTTGTTTTACCTTGCCACAACCACTTGGGATAGGGTCTGCACCTCAGGAAAACTGTCTCCGTGGGAAGCCGGCTTTTTGCAAAGGGGTCTCAGGGCCGTGTGCCTCGGCTGTCCCTCCGGCTCCCCAAAGCACAGGGACGAGGTGGGGGCTTAGACCATGCCTGGGCAATGTTGTTTCTTACACCTGGGTGTGTGGCATTTTGTTGAGCTGGCTACCCCCACTTGGGATAGGTGTTCCACAGCAAGCACCTATTGTTCGTCGGAAGCCGTTTTTGCCCCAGGAGTCTCCGGGCTGTGTTCGTTGGGGTTGAACTCCTGCTAGCAAAACCGCCGGGTTGAGGGAAGCGTTCAGACTGTGCCTGGGCCCTGTGGTCTCTTCCAGGTCAGTGTATGGCATTTCCTTCCCCATGCCCCAGACACCTGGGAGCATGCCTGCACGTGGAGAAAGACTTCCCCGTGGGAAGCCGGGTTTTGTCAAACGGGTCCCAGTGCTCTGCTCCTCTCTTTTCACTCCTGCTGCCAGAAGCCCAGGGAGGATGGGAGGGCTTAGAACATGGCTGGGCACTGTGGTTTCTTCCAGAGAAGTGGAGGGCATTTGCTTTACCTTGCCACAACCACTTGGGATAGGGTCTGCACCTCAGGAAAACTGTCTCCGTGGGAAGCCGGCTTTTTGCAAAGGGGTCTCAGGGCCGTGTGCCTCGGCTGTCCCTCCGGCTCCCCAAAGCACAGGGACGAGGTGAGGGGCTTAGACCATGCCTGGGCAATGTTGTTTCTTACACCTGGGTGTGTGGCATTTTGTTGAGCTGGCTACCCCCACTTGGGATAGGTGTTCCACAGCAAGCACCTATTGTTTGTCGTAAGCCGTTTTTGCCCCAGGGGTCTCCGGGCTGTGTTCGTTGGGGTTGAACTCCTGCTAGCAAAACCGCCGGGTTGAGGGAAGCGTTCAGACTGTGCCTGGGCCCTGTGGTCTCTTCCAGGTCAGTGTATGGCATTTCCTTCCCCTTGCCCCAGACACCTGGGAGCATGCCTGCACGTGGAGAAAGACTTTCCCGTGGGAAGCCGGGTTTTGTCAAACGGGTCCCAGTGCACTGCTCCTCTCTTTTCACTCCTGCTGCCAGAAGCCCAGGGAGGATGGGAGGGCTTAGAACATGGCTGGGCACTGTGGTTTCTTCCAGAGAAGTGGAGGGCATTTGCTTTACCTTGCCACAACCACTTGGGATAGGGTGTGCACCTCAGGAAAACTGTCTCCGTGGGAAGCCGGCTTTTTGCAAAGGGGTCTCAGGGCCGTGTGCCTCGGCTGTCCCTCCGGCTCCCCAAAGCACAGGGACGAGGTGAGGGGCTTAGACCATGCCTGGGCAATGTTGTTTCTTACACCTGGGTGTGTGGCATTTTGTTGAGCTGGCTACCCCCACTTGGGATAGGTGTTCCACAGCAAGCACCTATTGTTCGTCGGAAGCCGTTTTTGCCCCAGGGGTCTCCGGGCTGTGTTCGTTGGGGTTGAACTCCTGCTAGCAAAACCGCCGGGTTGAGGGAAGGGTTCAGACTGTGCCTGGGCCCTGTGGTCTCTTCCAGGACAGTGGATGGCATTTCCTTCCCCTTGCCCCAGACACCTGGGAGCATGCCTGCACGTGGAGAAAGACTTCCCCGTGGGAAGCCGGGTTTTGTCAAACGGGTCCCAGTGCTCTGCTCCTCTCTTTTCACTCCTGCTGCCAGAAGCCCAGAGAGGATGGGAGGGCTTAGAACATGGCTGGGCACTGTGGTTTCTTCCAGAGAAGTGGAGGGCATTTGCTTTACCTTGCCACAACCACTTGGGATAGGGTCTGCACCTCAGGAAAACTGTCTCCGTGGGAAGCCGGCTTTTTGCAAAGGGGTCTCAGGGCCGTGTGCCTCGGCTGTCCCTCCGGCTCCCCAAAGAACAGGGACGAGGTGAGGGGCTTAGACCATGCCTGGGCAATGTTGTTTCTTACACCTGGGTGTGTGGCATTTTGTTGAGCTGGCTACCCGCACTTGGGATAGGTGTTCCACAGCAAGCACCTATTGTTCGTCGGAAGCCGTTTTTGCCTCAGGGGTCTCCGGGCTGTGTTCGTTGGGGTTGAACTCCTGCTAGCAAAACCGCCGGTTTGAGGGAAGGGTTCAGACTGTGCCTGGGCCTTGTGGTCTCTTCCAGGTCAGTGTATGGCATTTCCTTCCCCTTGCCCCAGACACCTGGGAGCATGCCTGCACGTGGAGAAAGACTTCCCCGTGGGAAGCCGGGTTTTGTCAAACGGGTCCCAGTGCTCTGCTCCTCTCTTTTCACTCCTGCTGCCAGAAGCCCAGGGAGGATGGGAGGGCTTAGAACATGGCTGGGCACTGTGGTTTCTTCCAGAGAAGTGCAGGGCATTTGTTTTACCTTGCCACAACCACTTGGGATAGGGTCTGCACCTCAGGAAAACTGTCTCCGTGGGAAGCCGGCTTTTTGCAAAGGGGTCTCAGGGCCGTGTGCCTCGGCTGTCCCTCCGGCTCCCCAAAGCACAGGGACGAGGTGAGGGGCTTAGACCATGCCTGGGCAATGTTGTTTCTTACACCTGGGTGTGTGGCATTTTGTTGAGCTGGCTACCCCCACTTGGGATAGGTGTTCCACAGCAAGCACCTATTGTTCGTCGGAAGCCGTTTTTGCCCCAGGAGTCTCCGGGCTGTGTTCGTTGGGGTTGAACTCCTGCTAGCAAAACCGCCGGGTTGAGGGAAGCGTTCAGACTGTGCCTGGGCCCTGTGGTCTCTTCCAGGTCAGTGTATGGCATTTCCTTCCCCTTGCCCCAGGCACCTGGGAGCATGTCTGCACGTGGAGAAAGACTTTCCCGTGGGAAGCCGGGTTTTGTCAAACGGGTCCCAGTGCTCTGCTCCTCTCTTTTCACTCCTGCTGCCAGAAGCCCAGGGAGGATGGGAGGGCTTAGAACATGGCTGGGCACTGTGGTTTCTTCCAGAGAAGTGGAGGGCATTTGCTTTACCTTGCCACAACCACTTGGGATAGGGTCTGCACCTCAGGAAAACTGTCTCTGTGGGAAGCCGGCTTTTTGCAAAGGGGTCTCAGGGCCGTGTGCCTCGGCTGTCCCTCCGGCTCCCCAAAGCACAGGGACGAGGTGAGGGGCTTAGACCATGCCTGGGCAATGTTGTTTCTTACACCTGGGTGTGTGGCATTTTGTTGAGCTGGCTACCCCCACTTGGGATAGGTGTTCCACAGCAAGCACCTATTGTTCGTCGGAAGCCGTTTTTGCCCCAGGGGTCTCCGGGCTGTGTTCGTTGGGGTTGAACTCCTACTAGCAAAACCGCCGGGTTGAGGGAAGCGTTCAGACTGTGCCTGGGCCCTGTGGTCTCTTCCAGGTCAGTGTATGGCATTTCCTTCCCCATGCCCCAGACACCTGGGAGCATGCCTGCACGTGGAGAAAGACTTCCCCGTGGGAAGCCGGTTTTTGTCAAACGGGTCCCAGTGCTCTGCTCCTCTCTTTTCACTCCTGCTGCCAGAAGCCCAGGGAGGATGGGAGGGCTTAGAACATGGCTGGGCACTGTGGTTTCTTCCAGAGAAGTGGAGGGCATTTGCTTTACCTTGCCACAACCACTTGGGATAGGGTCTGCACCTCAGGAAAACTGTCTCCGTGGGAAGCCGGCTTTTTGCAAAGGGGTCTCAGGGCCGTGTGCCTCGGCTGTCCCTCCGGCTCCCCAAAGCACAGGGACGAGGTGAGGGGCTTAGACCATGCCTGGGCAATGTTGTTTCTTACACCTGGGTGTGTGGCATTTTGTTGAGCTGGCTACCCCCACTTGGGATAGGTGTTCCACAGCAAGCACCTATTGTTTGTCGGAAGCCGTTTTTGCCCCAGGGGTCTCCGGGCTGTGTTCGTTGGGGTTGAACTCCTGCTAGCAAAACCGCCGGGTTGAGGGAAGCGTTCAGACTGTGCCTGGGCCCTGTGGTCTCTTCCAGGTCAGTGTATGGCATTTCCTTCCCCTTGCCCCAGGCACCTGGGAGCATGCCTGCACGTGGAGAAAGACTTTCCCGTGGGAAGCCGGGTTTTGTCAAACGGGTCCCAGTGCTCTGCTCCTCTCTTTTCACTCCTGCTGCCAGAAGCCCAGGGAGGATGGGAGGGCTTAGAACATGGCTGGGCACTGTGGTTTCTTCCAGAGAAGTGGAGGGCATTTGCTTTACCTTGCCACAACCACTTGGGATAGGGTGTGCCCCTCAGGCAAACTGTCTCCGTGGGAAGCCGGCTTTTTGCAAAGGGGTCTCAGGGCCGTGTGCCTCGGCTGTCCCTCCGGCTCCCCAAAGCACAGGGACGAGGTGAGGGGCTTAGACCATGCCTGGGCAATGTTGTTTCTTACACCTGGGTGTGTGGCATTTTGTTGAGCTGGCTACCCCCACTTGGGATAGGTGTTCCACAGCAAGCACCTATTGTTCGTCGGAAGCCGTTTTTGCCCCAGGGGTCTCCGGGCTGTGTTCGTTGGGGTTGAACTCCTGCTAGCAAAACCGCCGGGTTGAGGGAAGCGTTCAGACTGTGCCTGGGCCCTGTGGTCTCTTCCAGGTCAGTGGAAGGCATTTCCTTCCCCTTGCCCCAGACACCTGGGAGCATGCCTGCACGTGGAGAAAGACTTCCCCGTGGGAAGCCGGGTTTTGTCAAACGGGTCCCAGTGCTCTGCTCCTCTCTTTTCACTCCTGCTGCCAGAAGCCCAGGGAGGATGGGAGGGCTTAGAACATGGCTGGGCACTGTGGTTTCTTCCAGAGAAGTGGAGGGCATTTGCTTTACCTTGCCACAACCACTTGGGATAGGGTGTGCCCCTCAGGAAAACTGTCTCCGTGGGAAGCCGGCTTTTTGCAAAGGGGTCTCAGGGCCGTGTGCCTCGGCTGTCCCTCCGGCTCCCCAAAGCACAGGGACGAGGTGAGGGGCTTAGACCATGCCTGGGCAATGTTGTTTCTTACACCTGGGTGTGTGGCATTTTGTTGAGCTGGCTACCCCCACTTGGGATAGGTGTTCCACAGCAAGCACCTATTGTTCGTCGGAAGCCGTTTTTGCCCCAGGGGTCTCCGGGCTGTGTTCGTTGGGGTTGAACTCCTGCTAGCAAAACCGCCGGGTTGAGGGAAGGGTTCAGACTGTGCCTGGGCCCCGTGGTGTCTTCCAGGTCAGTGTATGGCATTTCCTTCCCCTTGCCCCAGACACCTGGGAGCATGCCTGCACGTGGAGAAAGACTTCCCCGTGGGAAGCCGGTTTTTGTAAAACGGGTCCCAGTGCTCTGCTCCTCTCTTTTCACTCCTGCTGCCAGAAGCCCAGGGAGGATGGGAGGGCTTAGAACATGGCTGGGCACTGTGGTTTCTTCCAGAGAAGTGGAGGGCATTTGCTTTACCTTGCCACAACCACTTGGGATAGGGTGTGCACCTCAGGAAAACTGTCTCCGTGGGAAGCCGGCTTTTTGCAAAGGGGTCTCAGGGCCGTGTGCCTCGGCTGTCCCTCCGGCTTCCCAAAGCACAGGGACGAGGTGAGGGGCTTAGACCATGCCTGGGCAATGTTGTTTCTTACACCTGGGTGTGTGGCATTTTGTTGAGCTGGCTACCCCCACTTGGGATAGGTGTTCCACAGCAAGCACCTATTGTTTGTCGGAAGCCGTTTTTGCCCCAGGGGTCTCCGGGCTGTGTTCGTTGGGGTTGAACTCCTGCTAGCAAAACCGCCGGGTTGAGGGAAGCGTTCAGACTGTGCCTGGGCCCTGTGGTCTCTTCCAGGTCAGTGTATGGCATTTCCTTCCCCTTGCCCCAGACACCTGGGAGCATGCCTGCACGTGGAGAAAGACTTTCCCGTGGGAAGCCGGGTTTTGTCAAACGGGTCCCAGTGCTCTGCTCCTCTCTTTTCACTCCTGCTGCCAGAAGCCCAGGGAGGATGGGAGGGCTTAGAACATGGCTGGGCACTGTGGTTTCTTCCAGAGAAGTGGAGGGCATTTGCTTTACCTTGCCAAAACCACTTGGGATAGGGTGTGCCCCTCAGGAAAACTGTCTCCGTGGGAAGCCGGCTTTTTGCAAAGGGGTCTCAGGGCCGTGTGCCTCGGCTGTCCCTCCGGCTCCCCAAAGCACAGGGACGAGGTGAGGGGCTTAGACCATGCCTGGGCAATGTTGTTTCTTACACCTGGGTGTGTGGCATTTTGTTGAGCTAGCTACCCCCACTTGGGATAGGTGTTCCACAGCAAGCACCTATTGTTCGTCGGAAGCCGTTTTTGCCGCAGGGGTCTCCGGGCTGTGTTCGTTGGGGTTGAACTCCTGCTAGCAAAACCGCCGGGTTGAGGGAAGCGTTCAGACTGTGCCTGGGCCCTGTGGTCTCTTCCAGGTCAGTGGAAGGCATTTCCTTCCCCTTGCCCCAGACACCTGGGAGCATGCCTGCACGTGGAGAAAGACTTCCCCGTGGGAAGCCGGGTTTTGTCAAACGGGTCCCAGTGCTCTGCTCCTCTCTTTTCACTCCTGCTGCCAGAAGCCCAGGGAGGATGGGAGGGCTTAGAACATGGCTGGGCACTGTGGTTTCTTCCAGAGAAGTGCAGGGCATTTGCTTTACCTTGCCACAACCACTTGGGATAGGGTCTGCCCCTCAGGAAAACTGTCTCCGTGGGAAGCCGGCTTTTTGCAAAGGGGTCTCAGGGCCGTGTGCCTCGGCTGTCCCTCCGGCTCCCCAAAGCACAGGGACGAGGTGAGGGGCTTAGACCATGCCTGGGCAATGTTGTTTCTTACACCTGGGTGTGTGGCATTTTGTTGAGCTGGCTACCCCCACTTGGGATAGGTGTTCCACAGCAAGCACCTATTGTTCTTCGGAAGCCGTTTTTGCCTCAGGGGTCTCCGGGCTGTGTTCGATGGGGTTGAACTCCTGCTAGCAAAACCGCCGGGTTGAGGGAAGGGTTCAGACTGTGCCTGGGCCCTGTGGTCTCTTCCAGGTCAGTGTATGGCATTTCCTTCCCCTTGCCCCAGGCACCTGGGAGCATGTCTGCACGTGGAGAAAGACTTTCCCGTGGGAAGCCGGGTTTTGTCAAACGGGTCCCAGTGCTCTGCTCCTGTCTTTTCACTCCTGCTGCCAGAAGCCCAGGGAGGATGGGAGGGCTTAGAACATGGCTGGGCACTGTGGTTTCTTCCAGAGAAGTGGAGGGCATTTGCTTTACCTTGCCACAACCACTTGGGATAGGGTCTGCACCTCAGGAAAACTGTCTCCGTGGGAAGCCGGCTTTTTGCAAAGGGGTCTCAGGGCCGTGTGCCTCGGCTGTCCCTCCGGCTCCCCAAAGCACAGGGACGAGGTGAGGGGCTTAGACCATGCCTGGGCAATGTTGTTTCTTACACCTGGGTGTGTGGCATTTTGTTGAGCTGGCTACCCCCACTTGGGATAGGTGTTCCACAGCAAGCACCTATTGTTCGTCGGAAGCCGTTTTTGCCCCAGGGGTCTCCGGGCTGTGTTCGTTGGGGTTGAACTCCTGCTAGCAAAACCGCCGGGTTGAGGGAAGCGTTCAGACTGTGCCTGGGCCCTGTGGTCTCTTCCAGGTCAGTGTATGGCATTTCCTTCCCCATGCCCCAGACACCTGGGAGCATGCCTGCACGTGGAGAAAGACTTCCCCGTGGGAAGCCGGTTTTTGTAAAACGGGTCCCAGTGCTCTGCTCCTCTCTTTTCACTCCTGCTGCCAGAAGCCCAGGGAGGATGGGAGGGCTTAGAACATGGCTGGGCACTGTGGTTTCTTCCAGAGAAGTGGAGGGCATTTGCTTTACCTTGCCACAACCACTTGGGATAGGGTCTGCACCTCAGGAAAACTGTCTCCGTGGGAAGCCGGCTTTTTGCAAAGGGGTCTCAGGGCCGTGTGCCTCGGCTGTCCCTCCGGCTCCCCAAAGCACAGGGACGAGGTGAGGGGCTTAGACCATGCCTGGGCAATGTTGTTTCTTACACCTGGGTGTGTGGCATTTTGTTGAGCTGGCTACCCCCACTTGGGATAGGTGTTCCACAGCAAGCACCTATTGTTTGTCGGAAGCCGTTTTTGCCCCAGGGGTCTCCGGGCTGTGTTCGTTGGGGTTGAACTCCTGCTAGCAAAACCGCCGGGTTGAGGGAAGGGTTCAGACTGTGCCTTGGCCCTGTGGTCTCTTCCAGGTCAGTGTATGGCATTTCCTTCCCCTTGCCCCAGGCACCTGGGAGCATGCCTGCACGTGGAGAAAGACTTCCCCGTGGGAAGCCGGGTTTTGTCAAACGGGTCCCAGTGCTCTGCTCCTCTCTTTTCACTCCTGCTGCCAGAAGCCCAGGGAGGATGGGAGGGCTTAGAACATGGCTGGGCACTGTGGTTTCTTCCAGAGAAGTGGAGGGCATTTGCTTTACCTTGCCACAACCACTTGGGATAGGGTGTGCCCCTCAGGAAAACTGTCTCCGTGGGAAGCCGGCTTTTTGCAAAGGGGTCTCAGGGCCGTGTGCCTCGGCTGTCCCTCCGGCTCCCCAAAGCACAGGGACGAGGTGAGGGGCTTAGACCATGCCTGGGCAATGTTGTTTCTTACACCTGGGTGTGTGGCATTTTGTTGAGCTGGCTACCCCCACTTGGGATAGGTGTTCCACAGCAAGCACCTATTGTTCGTCGGAAGCCGTTTTTGCCCCAGGGGTCTCCGGGCTGTGTTCGTTGGGGTTGAACTCCTGCTAGCAAAACCGCCGGGTTGAGGGAAGCGTTCAGACTGTGCCTGGGCCCTGTGGTCTCTTCCAGGTCAGTGTATGGCATTTCCTTCCCCATGCCCCAGACACCTGGGAGCATGCCTGCACGTGGAGAAAGACTTCCCCGTGGGAAGCCGGTTTTTGTAAAACGGGTCCCAGTGCTCTGCTCCTCTCTTTTCACTCCTGCTGCCAGAAGCCCAGGGAGGATGGGAGGGCTTAGAACATGGCTGGGCACTGTGGTTTCTTCCAGAGAAGTGGAGGGCATTTGCTTTACCTTGCCACAACCACTTGGGATAGGGTCTGCACCTCAGGAAAACTGTCTCCGTGGGAAGCCGGCTTTTTGCAAAGGGGTCTCAGGGCCGTGTGCCTCGGCTGTCCCTCCGGCTCCCCAAAGCACAGGGACGAGGTGAGGGGCTTAGACCATGCCTGGGCAATGTTGTTTCTTACACCTGGGTGTGTGGCATTTTGTTGAGCTGGCTACCCCCACTTGGGATAGGTGTTCCACAGCAAGCACCTATTGTTTGTCGGAAGCCGTTTTTGCCCCAGGGGTCTCCGGGCTGTGTTCGTTGGGGTTGAACTCCTGCTAGCAAAACCGCCGGGTTGAGGGAAGCGTTCAGACTGTGCCTGGGCCCTGTGGTCTCTTCCAGGTCAGTGTATGGCATTTCCTTCCCCTTGCCCCAGGCACCTGGGAGCATGCCTGCACGTGGAGAAAGACTTCCCCGTGGGAAGCCGGGTTTTGTCAAACGGGTCCCAGTGCTCTGCTCCTCTCTTTTCACTCCTGCTGCCAGAAGCCCAGGGAGGATGGGAGGGCTTAGAACATGGCTGGGCACTGTGGTTTCTTCCAGAGAAGTGCAGGGCATTTGTTTTACCTTGCCACAACCACTTGGGATAGGGTCTGCACCTCAGGAAAACTGTCTCCGTGGGAAGCCGGCTTTTTACAAAGGGGTCTCAGGGCCTTGGGCCTCGGCTGTCCCTCCGGCTACCCAAAGCACAGGGACGAGGTGAGGGGCTTAGACCATGCCTGGGCAATGTTGTTTCTTACACCTGGGTGTGTGGCATTTTGTTGAGCTGGCTACCCCCACTTGGGATAGGTGTTCCACAGCAAGCACCTATTGTTCGTCGGAAGCCGTTTTTGCCTCAGGGGTCTCCGGGCTGTGTTCGTTGGGGTTGAACTCCTGCTAGCAAAACCGCCGGGTTGAGGGAAGGGTTCAGACTGTGCCTGGGCCCTGTGGTCTCTTCCAGGTCAGTGTATGGCATTTCCTTCCCCTTGCCCCAGGCACCTGGGAGCATGTCTGCACGTGGAGAAAGACTTTCCCGTGGGAAGCCGGGTTTTGTCAAACGGGTCCCAGTGCTCTGCTCCTCTCTTTTCACTCCTGCTGCCAGAAGCCCAGGGAGGATGGGAGGGCTTAGAACATGGCTGGGCACTGTGGTTTCTTCCAGAGAAGTGGAGGGCATTTGCTTTACCTTGCCACAACCACTTGGGATAGGGTCTGCACCTCAGGAAAACTGTCTCCGTGGGAAGCCGGCTTTTTGCAAAGGGGTCTCAGGGCCGTGGGCCTCGGCTGTCCCTCCGGCTCCCCAAAGCACAGGGACGAGGTGAGGGGCTTAGACCATGCCTGGGCAATGTTGTTTCTTACACCTGGGTGTGTGGCATTTTGTTGAGCTGGCTACCCCCACTTGGGATAGGTGTTCCACAGCAAGCACCTATTGTTCGTCGGAAGCCGTTTTTGCCTCAGGGGTCTCCGGGCTGTGTTCGTTGGGGTTGAACTCCTGCTAGCAAAACCGCCGGGTTGAGGGAAGCGTTCAGACTGTGCCTGGGCCCTGTGGTCTCTTCCAGGTCAGTGTATGGCATTTCCTTCCCCTTGTCCCAGGCACCTGGGAGCATGTCTGCACGTGGAGAAAGACTTTCCCGTGGGAAGCCGGGTTTTGTCAAACGGGTCCCAGTGCTCTGCTCCTCTCTTTTCACTCCTGCTGCCAGAAGCCCAGGGAGGATGGGAGGGCTTAGAACATGGCTGGGCACTGTGGTTTCTTCCAGAGAAGTGGAGGGCATTTGCTTTACCTTGCCACAACCACTTGGGATAGGGTGTGCACCTCAGGAAAACTGTCTCCGTGGGAAGCCGGCTTTTTGCAAAGGGGTCTCAGGGCCGTGTGCCTCGGCTGTCCCTCCGGCTCCCCAAAGCACAGGGACGAGGTGAGGGGCTTAGACCATGCCTGGGCAATGTTGTTTCTTACACCTGGGTGTGTGGCATTTTGTTGAGCTGGCTACCCCCACTTGGGATAGGTGTTCCACAGCAAGCACCTATTGTTCGTCGGAAGCCGTTTTTGCCCCAGGGGTCTCCGGGCTGTGTTCGTTGGGGTTGAACTCCTGCTAGCAAAACCGCCGGGTTGAGGGAAGGGTTCAGACTGTGCCTGGGCCCTGTGGTGTCTTCCAGGTCAGTGTATGGCATTTCCTTCCCCTTGCCCCAGACACCTGGGAGCATGCCTGCACGTGGAGAAAGACTTCCCCGTGGGAAGCCGGTTTTTGTAAAACGGGTCCCAGTGCTCTGCTCCTCTCTTTTCACTCCTGCTGCCAGAAGCCCAGGGAGGATGGGAGGGCTTAGAACATGGCTGGGCACTGTGGTTTCTTCCAGAGAAGTGGAGGGCATTTGCTTTACCTTGCCACAACCACTTGGGATAGGGTCTGCACCTCAGGAAAACTGTCTCCGTGGGAAGCCGGCTTTTTGCAAAGGGGTCTCAGGGCCGTGTGCCTCGGCTGTCCCTCCGGCTCCCCAAAGCACAGGGACGAGGTGAGGGGCTTAGACCATGCCTGGGCAATGTTGTTTCTTACACCTGGGTGTGTGGCATTTTGTTGAGCTGGCTACCCCCACTTGGGATAGGTGTTCCTCAGCAAGCACCTATTGTTTGTCGGAAGCCGTTTTTGCCCCAGGGGTCTCCGGGCTGTGTTCGTTGGGGTTGAACTCCTGCTAGCAAAACCGCCGGGTTGAGGGAAGCGTTCAGACTGTGCCTGGGCCCTGTGGTCTCTTCCAGGTCAGTGTATGGCATTTCCTTCCCCTTGCCCCAGACACCTGGGAGCATGCCTGCACGTGGAGAAAGACTTTCCCGTGGGAAGCCGGGTTTTGTCAAACGGGTCCCAGTGCTCTGCTCCTCTCTTTTCACTCCTGCTGCCAGAAGCCCAGGGAGGATGGGAGGGCTTAGAACATGGCTGGGCACTGTGGTTTCTTCCAGAGAAGTGGAGGGCATTTGCTTTACCTTGCCACAACCACTTGGGATAGGGTGTGCCCCTCAGGAAAACTGTCTCCGTGGGAAGCCGGCTTTTTGCAAAGGGGTCTCAGGGCCGTGTGCCTCGGCTGTCCCTCCGGCTCCCCAAAGCACAGGGACGAGGTGAGGGGCTTAGACCATGCCTGGGCAATGTTGTTTCTTACACCTGGGTGTGTGGCATTTTGTTGAGCTGGCTACCCCCACTTGGGATAGGTGTTCCACAGCAAGCACCTATTGTTCGTCGGAAGCCGTTTTTGCCGCAGGGGTCTCCGGGCTGTGTTCGTTGGGGTTGAACTCCTGCTAGCAAAACCGCCGGGTTGAGGGAAGCGTTCAGACTGTGCCTGGGCCCTGTGGTCTCTTCCAGGTCAGTGTATGGCATTTCCTTCCCCTTGCCCCAGGCACCTGGGAGCATGCCTGCACGTGGAGAAAGACTTCCCCGTGGGAAGCCGGGTTTTGTCAAACGGGTCCCAGTGCTCTGCTCCTCTCTTTTCACTCCTGCTGCCAGAAGCCCAGGGAGGATGGGAGGGCTTAGAACATGGCTGGGCACTGTGGTTTCTTCCAGAGAAGTGCAGGGCATTTGTTTTACCTTGCCACAACCACTTGGGATAGGGTCTGCACCTCAGGAAAACTGTCTCCGTGGGAAGCCGGCTTTTTGCAAAGGGGTCTCAGGGCCGTGTGCCTCGGCTGTCCCTCCGGCTCCCCAAAGCACAGGGACGAGGTGAGGGGCTTAGACCATGCCTGGGCAATGTTGTTTCTTACACCTGGGTGTGTGGCATTTTGTTGAGCTGGCTACCCCCACTTGGGATAGGTGTTCCACAGCAAGCACCTATTGTTCTTCGGAAGCCGTTTTTGCCTCAGGGGTCTCCGGGCTGTGTTCGTTGGGGTTGAACTCCTGCTAGCAAAACCGCCGGGTTGAGGGAAGGGTTCAGACTGTGCCTGGGCCCTGTGGTCTCTTCCAGGTCAGTGTATGGCATTTCCTTCCCCTTGCCCCAGGCACCTGGGAGCATGTCTGCACGTGGAGAAAGACTTTCCCGTGGGAAGCCGGGTTTTGTCAAACGGGTCCCAGTGCTCTGCTCCTCTCTTTTCACTCCTGCTGCCAGAAGCCCAGGGAGGATGGGAGGGCTTAGAACATGGCTGGGCACTGTGGTTTCTTCCAGAGAAGTGGAGGGCATTTGCTTTACCTTGCCACAACCACTTGGGATAGGGTCTGCACCTCAGGAAAACTGTCTCCGTGGGAAGCCGGCTTTTTGCAAAGGGGTCTCAGGGCCGTGTGCCTCGGCTGTCCCTCCGGCTCCCCAAAGCACAGGGACGAGGTGAGGGGCTTAGACCATGCCTGGGCAATGTTGTTTCTTACACCTGGGTGTGTGGCATTTTGTTGAGCTGGCTACCCCCACTAGGGATAGGTGTTCCACAGCAAGCACCTATTGTTTGTCGGAAGCCGTTTTTGCCCCAGGGGTCTCCGGGCTGTGTTCGTTGGGGTTGAACTCCTGCTAGCAAAACCGCCGGGTTGAGGGAAGGGTTCAGACTGTGCCTTGGCCCTGTGGTCTCTTCCAGGTCAGTGTATGGCATTTCCTTCCCCTTGCCCCAGGCACCTGGGAGCATGCCTGCACGTGGAGAAAGACTTCCCCGTGGGAAGCCGGGTTTTGTCAAACGGGTCCCAGTGCTCTGCTCCTCTCTTTTCACTCCTGCTGCCAGAAGCCCAGGGAGGATGGGAGGGCTTAGAACATGGCTGGGCACTGTGGTTTCTTCCAGAGAAGTGGAGGGCATTTGCTTTACCTTGCCACAACCGCTTGGGATAGGGTGTGCCCCTCAGGAAAACTGTCTCCGTGGGAAGCCGGCTTTTTGCAAAGGGGTCTCAGGGCCGTGTGCCTCGGCTGTCCCTCCGGCTCCCCAAAGCACAGGGACGAGGTGAGGGGCTTAGACCATGCCTGGGCAATGTTGTTTCTTACACCTGGGTGTGTGGCATTTTGTTGAGCTGGCTACCCCCACTTGGGATAGGTGTTCCACAGCAAGCACCTATTGTTCGTCGGAAGCCGTTTTTGCCCCAGGGGTCTCCGGGCTGTGTTCGTTGGGGTTGAACTCCTGCTAGCAAAACCGCCGGGTTGAGGGAAGCGTTCAGACTGTGCCTGGGCCCTGTGGTCTCTTCCAGGTCAGTGGAAGGCATTTCCTTCCCCTTGCCCCAGACACCTGGGAGCATGCCTGCACGTGGAGAAAGACTTTCCCGTGGGAAGCCGGGTTTTGTCAAACGGGTCCCAGTGCTCTGCTCCTCTCTTTTCACTCCTGCTGCCAGAAGCCCAGGGAGGATGGGAGGGCTTAGAACATGGCTGGGCACTGTGGTTTCTTCCAGAGAAGTGCAGGGCATTTGTTTTACCTTGCCACAACCACTTGGGATAGGGTCTGCACCTCAGGAAAACTGTCTCCGTGGGAAGCCGGCTTTTTGCAAAGGGGTCTCAGGGCCGAGGGCCTCGGCTGTCCCTCCGGCTACCCAAAGCACAGGGACGAGGTGAGGGGCTTAGACCATGCCTGGGCAATGTTGTTTCTTACACCTGGGTGTGTGGCATTTTGTTGAGCTGGCTACCCCCACTTGGGATAGGTGTTCCACAGCAAGCACCTATTGTTCGTCGGAAGCCGTTTTTGCCTCAGGGGTCTCCGGGCTGTGTTCGTTGGGGTTGAACTCCTGCTAGCAAAACCGCCGGGTTGAGGGAAGGGTTCAGACTGTGCCTGGGCCCTGTGGTCTCTTCCAGGTCAGTGTATGGCATTTCCTTCCCCTTGTCCCAGGCACCTGGGAGCATGTCTGCACGTGGAGAAAGACTTTCCCGTGGGAAGCCGGGTTTTGTCAAACGGGTCCCAGTGCTCTGCTCCTCTCTTTTCACTCCTGCTGCCAGAAGCCCAGGGAGGATGGGAGGGCTTAGAACATGGCTGGGCACTGTGGTTTCTTCCAGAGAAGTGGAGGGCATTTGCTTTACCTTGCCACAACCACTTGGGATAGGGTGTGCCCCTCAGGAAAACTGTCTCCGTGGGAAGCCGGCTTTTTGCAAAGGGGTCTCAGGGCCGTGTGCCTCGGCTGTCCCTCCGGCTCCCCAAAGCACAGGGACGAGGTGAGGGGCTTAGACCATGCCTGGGCAATGTTGTTTCTTACACCTGGGTGTGTGGCATTTTGTTGAGCTGGCTACCCCCACTTGGGATAGGTGTTCCACAGCAAGCACCTATTGTTCGTCGGAAGCCGTTTTTGCCGCAGGGGTCTCCGGGCTGTGTTCGTTGGGGTTGAACTCCTGCTAGCAAAACCGCCGGGTTGAGGGAAGCGTTCAGACTGTGCCTGGGCCCTGTGGTCTCTTCCAGGTCAGTGGAAGGCATTTCCTTCCCCTTGCCCCAGACACCTGGGAGCATGCCTGCACGTGGAGAAAGACTTCCCCGTGGGAAGCCGGGTTTTGTCAAACGGGTCCCAGTGCTCTGCTCCTCTCTTTTCACTCCTGCTGCCAGAAGCCCAGGGAGGATGGGAGGGCTTAGAACATGGCTGGGCACTGTGGTTTCTTCCAGAGAAGTGCAGGGCATTTGTTTTACCTTGCCACAACCACTTGGGATAGGGTCTGCACCTCAGGAAAACTGTCTCCGTGGGAAGCCGGCTTTTTGCAAAGGGGTCTCAGGGCCGTGTGCCTCGGCTGTCCCTCCGGCTCCCCAAAGCACAGGGACGAGGTGGGGGCTTAGACCATGCCTGGGCAATGTTGTTTCTTACACCTGGGTGTGTGGCATTTTGTTGAGCTGGCTACCCCCACTTGGGATAGGTGTTCCACAGCAAGCACCTATTGTTCGTCGGAAGCCGTTTTTGCCCCAGGAGTCTCCGGGCTGTGTTCGTTGGGGTTGAACTCCTGCTAGCAAAACCGCCGGGTTGAGGGAAGCGTTCAGACTGTGCCTGGGCCCTGTGGTCTCTTCCAGGTCAGTGTATGGCATTTCCTTCCCCATGCCCCAGACACCTGGGAGCATGCCTGCACGTGGAGAAAGACTTCCCCGTGGGAAGCCGGGTTTTGTCAAACGGGTCCCAGTGCTCTGCTCCTCTCTTTTCACTCCTGCTGCCAGAAGCCCAGGGAGGATGGGAGGGCTTAGAACATGGCTGGGCACTGTGGTTTCTTCCAGAGAAGTGGAGGGCATTTGCTTTACCTTGCCACAACCACTTGGGATAGGGTCTGCACCTCAGGAAAACTGTCTCCGTGGGAAGCCGGCTTTTTGCAAAGGGGTCTCAGGGCCGTGTGCCTCGGCTGTCCCTCCGGCTCCCCAAAGCACAGGGACGAGGTGAGGGGCTTAGACCATGCCTGGGCAATGTTGTTTCTTACACCTGGGTGTGTGGCATTTTGTTGAGCTGGCTACCCCCACTTGGGATAGGTGTTCCACAGCAAGCACCTATTGTTTGTCGTAAGCCGTTTTTGCCCCAGGGGTCTCCGGGCTGTGTTCGTTGGGGTTGAACTCCTGCTAGCAAAACCGCCGGGTTGAGGGAAGCGTTCAGACTGTGCCTGGGCCCTGTGGTCTCTTCCAGGTCAGTGTATGGCATTTCCTTCCCCTTGCCCCAGACACCTGGGAGCATGCCTGCACGTGGAGAAAGACTTTCCCGTGGGAAGCCGGGTTTTGTCAAACGGGTCCCAGTGCACTGCTCCTCTCTTTTCACTCCTGCTGCCAGAAGCCCAGGGAGGATGGGAGGGCTTAGAACATGGCTGGGCACTGTGGTTTCTTCCAGAGAAGTGGAGGGCATTTGCTTTACCTTGCCACAACCACTTGGGATAGGGTGTGCACCTCAGGAAAACTGTCTCCGTGGGAAGCCGGCTTTTTGCAAAGGGGTCTCAGGGCCGTGTGCCTCGGCTGTCCCTCCGGCTCCCCAAAGCACAGGGACGAGGTGAGGGGCTTAGACCATGCCTGGGCAATGTTGTTTCTTACACCTGGGTGTGTGGCATTTTGTTGAGCTGGCTACCCCCACTTGGGATAGGTGTTCCACAGCAAGCACCTATTGTTCGTCGGAAGCCGTTTTTGCCCCAGGGGTCTCCGGGCTGTGTTCGTTGGGGTTGAACTCCTGCTAGCAAAACCGCCGGGTTGAGGGAAGGGTTCAGACTGTGCCTGGGCCCTGTGGTCTCTTCCAGGACAGTGGATGGCATTTCCTTCCCCTTGCCCCAGACACCTGGGAGCATGCCTGCACGTGGAGAAAGACTTCCCCGTGGGAAGCCGGGTTTTGTCAAACGGGTCCCAGTGCTCTGCTCCTCTCTTTTCACTCCTGCTGCCAGAAGCCCAGAGAGGATGGGAGGGCTTAGAACATGGCTGGGCACTGTGGTTTCTTCCAGAGAAGTGGAGGGCATTTGCTTTACCTTGCCACAACCACTTGGGATAGGGTCTGCACCTCAGGAAAACTGTCTCCGTGGGAAGCCGGCTTTTTGCAAAGGGGTCTCAGGGCCGTGTGCCTCGGCTGTCCCTCCGGCTCCCCAAAGAACAGGGACGAGGTGAGGGGCTTAGACCATGCCTGGGCAATGTTGTTTCTTACACCTGGGTGTGTGGCATTTTGTTGAGCTGGCTACCCGCACTTGGGATAGGTGTTCCACAGCAAGCACCTATTGTTCGTCGGAAGCCGTTTTTGCCTCAGGGGTCTCCGGGCTGTGTTCGTTGGGGTTGAACTCCTGCTAGCAAAACCGCCGGTTTGAGGGAAGGGTTCAGACTGTGCCTGGGCCTTGTGGTCTCTTCCAGGTCAGTGTATGGCATTTCCTTCCCCTTGCCCCAGACACCTGGGAGCATGCCTGCACGTGGAGAAAGACTTCCCCGTGGGAAGCCGGGTTTTGTCAAACGGGTCCCAGTGCTCTGCTCCTCTCTTTTCACTCCTGCTGCCAGAAGCCCAGGGAGGATGGGAGGGCTTAGAACATGGCTGGGCACTGTGGTTTCTTCCAGAGAAGTGGAGGGCATTTGCTTTACCTTGCCACAACCACTTGGGATAGGGTGTGCCCCTCAGGAAAACTGTCTCCGTGGGAAGCCGGCTTTTTGCAAAGGGGTCTCAGGGCCGTGTGCCTCGGCTGTCCCTCCGGCTCCCCAAAGCACAGGGACGAGGTGAGGGGCTTAGACCATGCCTGGGCAATGTTGTTTCTTACACCTGGGTGTGTGGCATTTTGTTGAGCTGGCTACCCCCACTTGGGATAGGTGTTCCACAGCAAGCACCTATTGTTCGTCGGAAGCCGTTTTTGCCGCAGGGGTCTCCGGGCTGTGTTCGTTGGGGTTGAACTCCTGCTAGCAAAACCGCCGGGTTGAGGGAAGCGTTCAGACTGTGCCTGGGCCCTGTGGTCTCTTCCAGGTCAGTGGAAGGCATTTCCTTCCCCTTGCCCCAGACACCTGGGAGCATGCCTGCACGTGGAGAAAGACTTCCCCGTGGGAAGCCGGGTTTTGTCAAACGGGTCCCAGTGCTCTGCTCCTCTCTTTTCACTCCTGCTGCCAGAAGCCCAGGGAGGATGGGAGGGCTTAGAACATGGCTGGGCACTGTGGTTTCTTCCAGAGAAGTGCAGGGCATTTGTTTTACCTTGCCACAACCACTTGGGATAGGGTCTGCACCTCAGGAAAACTGTCTCCGTGGGAAGCCGGCTTTTTGCAAAGGGGTCTCAGGGCCGTGTGCCTCGGCTGTCCCTCCGGCTCCCCAAAGCACAGGGACGAGGTGGGGGCTTAGACCATGCCTGGGCAATGTTGTTTCTTACACCTGGGTGTGTGGCATTTTGTTGAGCTGGCTACCCCCACTTGGGATAGGTGTTCCACAGCAAGCACCTATTGTTCGTCGGAAGCCGTTTTTGCCCCAGGAGTCTCCGGGCTGTGTTCGTTGGGGTTGAACTCCTGCTAGCAAAACCGCCGGGTTGAGGGAAGCGTTCAGACTGTGCCTGGGCCCTGTGGTCTCTTCCAGGTCAGTGTATGGCATTTCCTTCCCCATGCCCCAGACACCTGGGAGCATGCCTGCACGTGGAGAAAGACTTCCCCGTGGGAAGCCGGGTTTTGTCAAACGGGTCCCAGTGCTCTGCTCCTCTCTTTTCACTCCTGCTGCCAGAAGCCCAGGGAGGATGGGAGGGCTTAGAACATGGCTGGGCACTGTGGTTTCTTCCAGAGAAGTGGAGGGCATTTGCTTTACCTTGCCACAACCACTTGGGATAGGGTCTGCACCTCAGGAAAACTGTCTCCGTGGGAAGCCGGCTTTTTGCAAAGGGGTCTCAGGGCCGTGTGCCTCGGCTGTCCCTCCGGCTCCCCAAAGCACAGGGACGAGGTGAGGGGCTTAGACCATGCCTGGGCAATGTTGTTTCTTACACCTGGGTGTGTGGCATTTTGTTGAGCTGGCTACCCCCACTTGGGATAGGTGTTCCACAGCAAGCACCTATTGTTTGTCGTAAGCCGTTTTTGCCCCAGGGGTCTCCGGGCTGTGTTCGTTGGGGTTGAACTCCTGCTAGCAAAACCGCCGGGTTGAGGGAAGCGTTCAGACTGTGCCTGGGCCCTGTGGTCTCTTCCAGGTCAGTGTATGGCATTTCCTTCCCCTTGCCCCAGACACCTGGGAGCATGCCTGCACGTGGAGAAAGACTTTCCCGTGGGAAGCCGGGTTTTGTCAAACGGGTCCCAGTGCACTGCTCCTCTCTTTTCACTCCTGCTGCCAGAAGCCCAGGGAGGATGGGAGGGCTTAGAACATGGCTGGGCACTGTGGTTTCTTCCAGAGAAGTGGAGGGCATTTGCTTTACCTTGCCACAACCACTTGGGATAGGGTGTGCACCTCAGGAAAACTGTCTCCGTGGGAAGCCGGCTTTTTGCAAAGGGGTCTCAGGGCCGTGTGCCTCGGCTGTCCCTCCGGCTCCCCAAAGCACAGGGACGAGGTGAGGGGCTTAGACCATGCCTGGGCAATGTTGTTTCTTACACCTGGGTGTGTGGCATTTTGTTGAGCTGGCTACCCCCACTTGGGATAGGTGTTCCACAGCAAGCACCTATTGTTCGTCGGAAGCCGTTTTTGCCCCAGGGGTCTCCGGGATGTGTTCGTTGGGGTTGAACTCCTGCTAGCAAAACCGCCGGGTTGAGGGAAGGGTTCAGACTGTGCCTGGGCCCTGTGGTCTCTTCCAGGACAGTGGATGGCATTTCCTTCCCCTTGCCCCAGACACCTGGGAGCATGCCTGCACGTGGAGAAAGACTTCCCCGTGGGAAGCCGGGTTTTGTCAAACGGGTCCCAGTGCTCTGCTCCTCTCTTTTCACTCCTGCTGCCAGAAGCCCAGAGAGGATGGGAGGGCTTAGAACATGGCTGGGCACTGTGGTTTCTTCCAGAGAAGTGGAGGGCATTTGCTTTACCTTGCCACAACCACTTGGGATAGGGTCTGCACCTCAGGAAAACTGTCTCCGTGGGAAGCCGGCTTTTTGCAAAGGGGTCTCAGGGCCGTGTGCCTCGGCTGTCCCTCCGGCTCCCCAAAGAACAGGGACGAGGTGAGGGGCTTAGACCATGCCTGGGCAATGTTGTTTCTTACACCTGGGTGTGTGGCATTTTGTTGAGCTGGCTACCCGCACTTGGGATAGGTGTTCCACAGCAAGCACCTATTGTTCGTCGGAAGCCGTTTTTGCCTCAGGGGTCTCCGGGCTGTGTTCGTTGGGGTTGAACTCCTGCTAGCAAAACCGCCGGTTTGAGGGAAGGGTTCAGACTGTGCCTGGGCCTTGTGGTCTCTTCCAGGTCAGTGTATGGCATTTCCTTCCCCTTGCCCCAGACACCTGGGAGCATGCCTGCACGTGGAGAAAGACTTCCCCGTGGGAAGCCGGGTTTTGTCAAACGGGTCCCAGTGCTCTGCTCCTCTCTTTTCACTCCTGCTGCCAGAAGCCCAGGGAGGATGGGAGGGCTTAGAACATGGCTGGGCACTGTGGTTTCTTCCAGAGAAGTGCAGGGCATTTGTTTTACCTTGCCACAACCACTTGGGATAGGGTGTGCACCTCAGGAAAACTGTCTCCGTGGGAAGCCGGCTTTTTGCAAAGGGGTCTCAGGGCCGTGTGCCTCGGCTGTCCCTCCGGCTCCCCAAAGCACAGGGACGAGGTGAGGGGCTTAGACCATGCCTGGGCAATGTTGTTTCTTACACCTGGGTGTGTGGCATTTTGTTGAGCTGGCTACCCCCACTTGGGATAGGTGTTCCACAGCAAGCACCTATTGTTCGTCGGAAGCCGTTTTTGCCCCAGGAGTCTCCGGGCTGTGTTCGTTGGGGTTGAACTCCTGCTAGCAAAACCGCCGGGTTGAGGGAAGCGTTCAGACTGTGCCTGGGCCCTGTGGTCTCTTCCAGGTCAGTGTATGGCATTTCCTTCCCCATGCCCCAGACACCTGGGAGCATGCCTGCACGTGGAGAAAGACTTCCCCGTGGGAAGCCGGGTTTTGTCAAACGGGTCCCAGTGCTCTGCTCCTCTCTTTTCACTCCTGCTGCCAGAAGCCCAGGGAGGATGGGAGGGCTTAGAACATGGCTGGGCACTGTGGTTTCTTCCAGAGAAGTGGAGGGCATTTGCTTTACCTTGCCACAACCACTTGGGATAGGGTCTGCACCTCAGGAAAACTGTCTCCGTGGGAAGCCGGCTTTTTGCAAAGGGGTCTCAGGGCCGTGTGCCTCGGCTGTCCCTCCGGCTCCCCAAAGCACAGGGACGAGGTGAGGGGCTTAGACCATGCCTGGGCAATGTTGTTTCTTACACCTGGGTGTGTGGCATTTTGTTGAGCTGGCTACCCCCACTTGGGATAGGTGTTCCACAGCAAGCACCTATTGTTTGTCGTAAGCCGTTTTTGCCCCAGGGGTCTCCGGGCTGTGTTCGTTGGGGTTGAACTCCTGCTAGCAAAACCGCCGGGTTGAGGGAAGCGTTCAGACTGTGCCTGGGCCCTGTGGTCTCTTCCAGGTCAGTGTATGGCATTTCCTTCCCCTTGCCCCAGACACCTGGGAGCATGCCTGCACGTGGAGAAAGACTTTCCCGTGGGAAGCCGGGTTTTGTCAAACAGGTCCCAGTGCACTGCTCCTCTCTTTTCACTCCTGCTGCCAGAAGCCCAGGGAGGATGGGAGGGCTTAGAACATGGCTGGGCACTGTGGTTTCTTCCAGAGAAGTGGAGGGCATTTGCTTTACCTTGCCACAACCACTTGGGATAGGGTGTGCACCTCAGGAAAACTGTCTCCGTGGGAAGCCGGCTTTTTGCAAAGGGGTCTCAGGGCCGTGTGCCTCGGCTGTCCCTCCGGCTCCCCAAAGCACAGGGACGAGGTGAGGGGCTTAGACCATGCCTGGGCAATGTTGTTTCTTACACCTGGGTGTGTGGCATTTTGTTGAGCTGGCTACCCCCACTTGGGATAGGTGTTCCACAGCAAGCACCTATTGTTCGTCGGAAGCCGTTTTTGCCCCAGGGGTCTCCGGGCTGTGTTCGTTGGGGTTGAACTCCTGCTAGCAAAACCGCCGGGTTGAGGGAAGGGTTCAGACTGTGCCTGGGCCCTGTGGTCTCTTCCAGGACAGTGGATGGCATTTCCTTCCCCTTGCCCCAGACACCTGGGAGCATGCCTGCACGTGGAGAAAGACTTCCCCGTGGGAAGCCGGGTTTTGTCAAACGGGTCCCAGTGCTCTGCTCCTCTCTTTTCACTCCTGCTGCCAGAAGCCCAGAGAGGATGGGAGGGCTTAGAACATGGCTGGGCACTGTGGTTTCTTCCAGAGAAGTGGAGGGCATTTGCTTTACCTTGCCACAACCACTTGGGATAGGGTCTGCACCTCAGGAAAACTGTCTCCGTGGGAAGCCGGCTTTTTGCAAAGGGGTCTCAGGGCCGTGTGCCTCGGCTGTCCCTCCGGCTCCCCAAAGAACAGGGACGAGGTGAGGGGCTTAGACCATGCCTGGGCAATGTTGTTTCTTACACCTGGGTGTGTGGCATTTTGTTGAGCTGGCTACCCGCACTTGGGATAGGTGTTCCACAGCAAGCACCTATTGTTCGTCGGAAGCCGTTTTTGCCTCAGGGGTCTCCGGGCTGTGTTCGTTGGGGTTGAACTCCTGCTAGCAAAACCGCCGGTTTGAGGGAAGGGTTCAGACTGTGCCTGGGCCTTGTGGTCTCTTCCAGGTCAGTGTATGGCATTTCCTTCCCCTTGCCCCAGGCACCTGGGAGCATGTCTGCACGTGGAGAAAGACTTTCTCGTGGGAAGCCGGGTTTTGTCAAACGGGTCCCAGTGCTCTGCTCCTCTCTTTTCACTCCTGCTGCCAGAAGCCCAGGGAGGATGGGAGGGCTTAGAACATGGCTGGGCACTGTGGTTTCTTCCAGAGAAGTGGAGGGCATTTGCTTTACCTTGCCACAACCACTTGGGATAGGGTGTGCACCTCAGGAAAACTGTCTCCGTGGGAAGCCGGCTTTTTGCAAAGGGGTCTCAGGGCCGTGTGCCTCGGCTGTCCCTCCGGCTCCCCAAAGCACAGGGACGAGGTGAGGGGCTTAGACCATGCCTGGGCAATGTTGTTCCTTACACCTGGGTGTGTGGCATTTTGTTGAGCTGGCTACCCCCACTTGGGATAGGTGTTCCACGGCAAGCACCTATTGTTCGTCGGAAGCCATTTTTGCCCCAGGGGTCTCCGGGCTGTGTTCGTTGTGGTTGAACTCCTGCTAGCAAAACCGCCGGGTTGAGGGAAGGGTTCAGACTGTGCCTGGGCCCTGTGGTCTCTTCCAGGTCAGTGTATGGCATTTCCTTCCCCTTGCCCCAGACACCTGGGAGCATGCCTGCACGTGGAGAAAGACTTCCCCGTGGGAAGCCGGGTTTTGTCAAATGGGTCCCAGTGCTCTGCTCCTCTCTTTTCACTCCTGCTGCCAGAAGCCCAGGGAGGATGGGAGGGCTTAGAACATGGCTGGGCACTGTGGTTTCTTCCAGAGAAGTGGAGGGCATTTGCTTTACCTTGCCACAACCACTTGGGATAGGGTCTGCACCTCAGGAAAACTGACTCCGTGGGAAGCCGGCTTTTTGCAAAGGGGTCTCAGGGCCGTGTGCCTCGGCTGTCCCTCCGGCTCCCCAAAGCACAGGGACGAGGTGAGGGGCTTAGACCATGCCTGGGCAATGTTGTTTCTTACACCTGGGTGTGTGGCATTTTGTTGAGCTGGCTACCCCCACTTGGGATAGGTGTTCCACAGCAAGCACCTATTGTTCGTCGGAAGCCGTTTTTGCCCCAGGGGTCTCCGGGCTGTGTTCGTTGGGGTTGAACTCCTGCTAGCAAAACCGCCGGGTTGAGGGAAGCGTTCAGACTGTGCCTGGGCCCTGTGGTCTCTTCCAGGTCAGTGTATGGCATTTCCTTCCCCATGCCCCAGACACCTGGGAGCATGCCTGCACGTGGAGAAAGACTTCCCCGTGGGAAGCCGGGTTTTGTCAAACGGGTCCCAGTGCTCTGCTCCTCTCTTTTCACTCCTGCTGCCAGAAGCCCAGGGAGGATGGGAGGGCTTAGAACATGGCTGGGCACTGTGGTTTCTTCCAGAGAAGTGGAGGGCATTTGCTTTACCTTGCCACAACCACTTGGGATAGGGTCTGCACCTCAGGAAAACTGTCTCCGTGGGAAGCCGGCTTTTTGCAAAGGGGTCTCAGGGCCGTGTGCCTCGGCTGTCCCTCCGGCTCCCCAAAGCACAGGGACGAGGTGAGGGGCTTAGACCATGCCTGGGCAATGTTGTTTCTTACACCTGGGTGTGTGGCATTTTGTTGAGCTGGCTACCCCCACTTGGGATAGGTGTTCCACAGCAAGCACCTATTGTTTGTCGGAAGCCGTTTTTGCCCCAGGGGTCTCCGGGCTGTGTTCGTTGGGGTTGAACTCCTGCTAGCAAAACCGCCGGGTTGAGGGAAGCGTTCAGACTGTGCCTGGGCCCTGTGGTCTCTTCCAGGTCAGTGTATGGCATTTCCTTCCCCTTGCCCCAGACACCTGGGAGCATGCCTGCACGTGGAGAAAGACTTTCCCGTGGGAAGCCGGGTTTTGTCAAACGGGTCCCAGTGCACTGCTCCTCTCTTTTCACTCCTGCTGCCAGAAGCCCAGGGAGGATGGGAGGGCTTAGAACATGGCTGGGCACTGTGGTTTCTTCCAGAGAAGTGGAGGGCATTTGCTTTACCTTGCCACAACCACTTGGGATAGGGTGTGCACCTCAGGAAAACTGTCTCCGTGGGAAGCCGGCTTTTTGCAAAGGGGTCTCAGGGCCGTGTGCCTCGGCTGTCCCTCCGGCTCCCCAAAGCACAGGGACGAGGTGAGGGGCTTAGACCATGCCTGGGCAATGTTGTTTCTTACACCTGGGTGTGTGGCATTTTGTTGAGCTGGCTACCCCCACTTGGGATAGGTGTTCCACAGCAAGCACCTATTGTTCGTCGGAAGCCGTTTTTGCCCCAGGGGTCTCCGGGCTGTGTTCGTTGGGGTTGAACTCCTGCTAGCAAAACCGCCGGGTTGAGGGAAGGGTTCAGACTGTGCCTGGGCCCTGTGGTCTCTTCCAGGACAGTGGATGGCATTTCCTTCCCCTTGCCCCAGACACCTGGGAGCATGCCTGCACGTGGAGAAAGACTTCCCCGTGGGAAGCCGGGTTTTGTCAAACGGGTCCCAGTGCTCTGCTCCTCTCTTTTCACTCCTGCTGCCAGAAGCCCAGAGAGGATGGGAGGGCTTAGAACATGGCTGGGCACTGTGGTTTCTTCCAGAGAAGTGGAGGGCATTTGCTTTACCTTGCCACAACCACTTGGGATAGGGTCTGCACCTCAGGAAAACTGTCTCCGTGGGAAGCCGGCTTTTTGCAAAGGGGTCTCAGGGCCGTGTGCCTCGGCTGTCCCTCCGGCTCCCCAAAGAACAGGGACGAGGTGAGGGGCTTAGACCATGCCTGGGCAATGTTGTTTCTTACACCTGGGTGTGTGGCATTTTGTTGAGCTGGCTACCCGCACTTGGGATAGGTGTTCCACAGCAAGCACCTATTGTTCGTCGGAAGCCGTTTTTGCCTCAGGGGTCTCCGGGCTGTGTTCGTTGGGGTTGAACTCCTGCTAGCAAAACCGCCGGGTTGAGGGAAGGGTTCAGACTGTGCCTGGGCCTTGTGGTCTCTTCCAGGTCAGTGTATGGCATTTCCTTCCCCTTGCCCCAGGCACCTGGGAGCATGTCTGCACGTGGAGAAAGACTTTCTCGTGGGAAGCCGGGTTTTGTCAAACGGGTCCCAGTGCTCTGCTCCTCTCTTTTCACTCCTGCTGCCAGAAGCCCAGGGAGGATGGGAGGGCTTAGAACATGGCTGGGCACTGTGGTTTCTTCCAGAGAAGTGGAGGGCATTTGCTTTACCTTGCCACAACCACTTGGGATAGGGTGTGCACCTCAGGAAAACTGTCTCCGTGGGAAGCCGGCTTTTTGCAAAGGGGTCTCAGGGCCGTGTGCCTCGGCTGTCCCTCCGGCTCCCCAAAGCACAGGGACGAGGTGAGGGGCTTAGACCATGCCTGGGCAATGTTGTTCCTTACACCTGGGTGTGTGGCATTTTGTTGAGCTGGCTACCCCCACTTGGGATAGGTGTTCCACGGCAAGCACCTATTGTTCGTCGGAAGCCATTTTTGCCCCAGGGGTCTCCGGGCTGTGTTCGTTGTGGTTGAACTCCTGCTAGCAAAACCGCCGGGTTGAGGGAAGGGTTCAGACTGTGCCTGGGCCCTGTGGTCTCTTCCAGGTCAGTGTATGGCATTTCCTTCCCCTTGCCCCAGACACCTGGGAGCATGCCTGCACGTGGAGAAAGACTTCCCCGTGGGAAGCCGGGTTTTGTCAAATGGGTCCCAGTGCTCTGCTCCTCTCTTTTCACTCCTGCTGCCAGAAGCCCAGGGAGGATGGGAGGGCTTAGAACATGGCTGGGCACTGTGGTTTCTTCCAGAGAAGTGGAGGGCATTTGCTTTACCTTGCCACAACCACTTGGGATAGGGTCTGCACCTCAGGAAAACTGACTCCGTGGGAAGCCGGCTTTTTGCAAAGGGGTCTCAGGGCCGTGTGCCTCGGCTGTCCCTCCGGCTCCCCAAAGCACAGGGACGAGGTGAGGGGCTTAGACCATGCCTGGGCAATGTTGTTTCTTACACCTGGGTGTGTGGCATTTTGTTGAGCTGGCTACCCCCACTTGGGATAGGTGTTCCACAGCAAGCACCTATTGTTCGTCGGAAGCCGTTTTTGCCCCAGGGGTCTCCGGGCTGTGTTCGTTGGGGTTGAACTCCTGCTAGCAAAACCGCCGGGTTGAGGGAAGGGTTCAGACTGTGCCTGGGCCCTGTGGTCTCTTCCAGGTCAGTGTATGGCATTTCCTTCCCCTTGCCCCAGACACCTGGGAGCATGCCTGCACGTGGAGAAAGACTTCCCCGTGGGAAGCCGGGTTTTGTCAAACGGGTCCCAGTGCTCTGCTCCTCTCTTTTCACTCCTGCTGCCAGAAGCCCAGGGAGGATGGGAGGGCTTAGAACATGGCTGGGCACTGTGGTTTCTTCCAGAGAAGTGGAGGGCATTTGCTTTACCTTGCCACAACCACTTGGGATAGGGTCTGCACCTCAGGAAAACTGTCTCCGTGGGAAGCCGGCTTTTTGCAAAGGGGTCTCAGGGCCGTGTGCCTCGGCTGTCCCTCCGGCTCCCCAAAGCACAGGGACGAGGTGAGGGGCTTAGACCATGCCTGGGCAATGTTGTTTCTTACACCTGGGTGTGTGGCATTTTGTTGAGCTGGCTACCCCCACTTGGGATAGGTGTTCCACAGCAAGCACCTATTGTTCGTCGGAAGCCGTTTTTCCCCCAGGAGTCTCCGGGCTGTGTTCGTTGGGGTTGAACTCCTGCTAGCAAAACCGCCGGGTTGAGGGAAGCGTTCAGACTGTGCCTGGGCCCTGTGGTCTCTTCCAGGTCAGTGTATGGCATTTCCTTCCCCTTGCCCCAGGCACCTGGGAGCATGTCTGCACGTGGAGAAAGACTTTCCCGTGGGAAGCCGGGTTTTGTCAAACGGGTCCAGTGCTCCGCTCCTCTTTTCACTCCTGCTGCCAGAAGCCCAGGGAGGATGGGAGGGCTTAGAACATGGCTGGGCACTGTGGTTTCTTCCAGAGAAGTGGAGGGCATTTGCTTTACCTTGCCACAACCACTTGGGATAGGGTCTGCACCTCAGGAAAACTGTCTCCGTGGGAAGCCGGCTTTTTGCAAAGGGGTCTCAGGGCCGTGTGCCTCGGCTGTCCCTCCGGCTCCCCAAAGAACAGGGACGAGGTGAGGGGCTTAGACCATGCCTGGGCAATGTTGTTTCTTACACCTGGGTGTGTGGCATTTTGTTGAGCTGGCTACCCCCACTTGGGATAGGTGTTCCACAGCAAGCACCTATTGTTCGTCGGAAGCTGTTTTTGCCTCAGGGGTCTCCCGGCTGTGTTCGTTGGGGTTGAACTCCTGCTAGCAAAACCGCCGGGTTGAGGGAAGCGTTCAGACTGTGCCTGGGCCCTGTGGTCTCTTCCAGGTCAGTGGAAGGCATTTCCTTCCCCTTGCCCCAGACACCTGGGAGCATGCCTGCACGTGGAGAAAGACTTCCCCGTGGGAAGCCGGTTTTTGTCAAACGGGTCCCAGTGCTCTGCTCCTCTCTTTTCACTCCTGCTGCCAGAAGCCCAGGGAGGATGGGAGGGCTTAGAACATGGCTGGGCACTGTGGTTTCTTCCAGAGACGTGCAGGGCATTTGTTTTACCTAGCCACAACCACTTGGGATAGGGTCTGCACCTCAGGAAAACTGTCTCCGTGGGAAGCCGGCTTTTTGCAAAGGGGTCTCAGGGCCGTGTGCCTCGGCTGTCCCTCCGGCTCCCCAAAGCACAGGGACGAGGTGAGGGGCTTAGACCATGCCTGGGCAATGTTGTTTCTTACACCTGGGTGTGTGGCATTTTGTTGAGCTGGCTACCCCCACTTGGGATAGGTGTTCCACAGCAAGCACCTATTGTTCGTCAGAAGCCGTTTTTGCCCCAGGGGTCTCCGGGCTGTGTTCGTTGGGGTTGAACTCCTGCTAGCAAAACCGCCGGGTTGAGGGAAGGGTTCAGACTGTGCCTGGGCCCTGTGGTCTCTTCCAGGACAGTGGATGGCATTTCCTTCCCCTTGCCGCAGACACCTGGGAGCATGCCTGCACGTGGAGAAAGACTTCCCCGTGGGAAGCCGGGTTTTGTCAAACGGGTCCCAGTGCTCTGCTCCTCTCTTTTCACTCCTGCTGCCAGAAGCCCAGAGAGGATGGGAGGGCTTAGAACATGGCTGGGCACTGTGGTTTCTTCCAGAGAAGTGGAGGGCATTTGCTTTACCTTGCCACAACCACTTGGGATAGGGTCTGCACCTCAGGAAAACTGTCTCCGTGGGAAGCCGGCTTTTTGCAAAGGGGTCTCAGGGCCGTGTGCCTCGGCTGTCCCTCCGGCTCCCCAAAGAACAGGGACGAGGTGAGGGGCTTAGACCATGCCTGGGCAATGTTGTTTCTTACACCTGGGTGTGTGGCATTTTGTTGAGCTGGCTACCCGCACTTGGGATAGGTGTTCCACAGCAAGCACCTATTGTTCGTCGGAAGCCGTTTTTGCCTCAGGGGTCTCCGGGCTGTGTTCGTTGGGGTTGAACTCCTGCTAGCAAAACCGCCGGGTTGAGGGAAGGGTTCAGACTGTGCCTGGGCCCTGTGGTCTCTTCCAGGTCAGTGTATGGCATTTCCTTCCCCTTGCCACAGGCACCTGGGAGCATGTCTGCACGTGGAGAAAGACTTTCCCGTGGGAAGCCGGGTTTTGTCAAACGGGTCCCAGTGCTCTGCTCCTCTCTTTTCACTCCTGCTGCCAGAAGCCCAGGGAGGATGGGAGGGCTTAGAACATGGCTGGGCACTGTGGTTTCTTCCAGAGAAGTGGAGGGCATTTGCTTTACCTTGCCACAACCACTTGGGATAGGGTGTGCACCTCAGGAAAACTGTCTCCATGGGAAGCCGGCTTTTTGCAAAGGGGTCTCAGGGCCGTGTGCCTCGGCTGTCCCTCCGGCTCCCCAAAGCACAGGGACGAGGTGAGGGGCTTAGACCATGCCTGGGCAATGTTGTTCCTTACACCTGGGTGTGTGGCATTTTGTTGAGCTGGCTACCCCCACTTGGGATAGGTGTTCCACAGCAAGCACCTATTGTTCGTCGGAAGCCGTTTTTGCCCCAGGGGTCTCCGGGCTGTGTTCGTTGGGGTTGAACTCCTGCTAGCAAAACCGCCGGGTTGAGGGAAGGGTTCAGACTGTGCCTGGGCCCTGTGGTCTCTTCCAGGTCAGTGTATGGCATTTCCTTCCCCTTGCCCCAGACACCTGGGAGCATGCCTGCACGTGGAGAAAGACTTCCCCGTGGGAAGCCGGGTTTTGTCAAACGGGTCCCAGTGCTCTGCTCCTCTCTTTTCACTCCTGCTGCCAGAAGCCCAGGGAGGATGGGAGGGCTTAGAACATGGCTGGGCACTGTGGTTTCTTCCAGAGAAGTGGAGGGCATTTGCTTTACCTTGCCACAACCACTTGGGATAGGGTCTGCACCTCAGGAAAACTGTCTCCGTGGGAAGCCGGCTTTTTGCAAAGGGGTCTCAGGGCCGTGTGCCTCGGCTGTCCCTCCGGCTCCCCAAAGCACAGGGACGAGGTGAGGGGCTTAGACCATGCCTGGGCAATGTTGTTTCTTACACCTGGGTGTGTGGCATTTTGTTGAGCTGGCTACCCCCACTTGGGATAGGTGTTCCACAGCAAGCACCTATTGTTCGTCGGAAGCCGTTTTTGCCCCAGGAGTCTCCGGGCTGTGTTCGTTGGGGTTGAACTCCTGCTAGCAAAACCGCCGGGTTGAGGGAAGCGTTCAGACTGTGCCTGGGCCCTGTGGTCTCTTCCAGGTCAGTGTATGGCATTTCCTTCCCCTTGCCCCAGGCACCTGGGAGCATGTCTGCACGTGGAGAAAGACTTTCCCGTGGGAAGCCGGGTTTTGTCAAACGGGTCCAGTGCTCCGCTCCTCTTTTCACTCCTGCTGCCAGAAGCCCAGGGAGGATGGGAGGGCTTAGAACATGGCTGGGCACTGTGGTTTCTTCCAGAGAAGTGGAGGGCATTTGCTTTACCTTGCCACAACCACTTGGGATAGGGTCTGCACCTCAGGAAAACTGTCTCCGTGGGAAGCCGGCTTTTTGCAAAGGGGTCTCAGGGCCGTGTGCCTCGGCTGTCCCTCCGGCTCCCCAAAGCACAGGGACGAGGTGAGGGGCTTAGACCATGCCTGGGCAATGTTGTTTCTTACACCTGGGTGTGTGGCATTTTGTTGAGCTGGCTACCCCCACTTGGGATAGGTGTTCCACAGCAAGCACCTATTGTTCGTCGGAAGCTGTTTTTGCCTCAGGGGTCTCCGGGCTGTGTTCGTTGGGGTTGAACTCCTGCTAGCAAAACCGCCGGGTTGAGGGAAGTGTTCAGACTGTGCCTGGGCCCTGTGGTCTCTTCCAGGTCAGTGGAAGGCATTTCCTTCCCCTTGCCCCAGACACCTGGGAGCATGCCTGCACGTGGAGAAAGACTTCCCCGTGGGAAGCCGGTTTTTGTCAAACGGGTCCCAGTGCTCTGCTCCTCTCTTTTCACTCCTGCTGCCAGAAGCCCAGGGAGGATGGGAGGGCTTAGAACATGGCTGGGCACTGTGGTTTCTTCCAGAGACGTGCAGGGCATTTGTTTTACCTTGCCACAACCACTTGGGATAGGGTCTGCACCTCAGGAAAACTGTCTCCGTGGGAAGCCGGCTTTTTGCAAAGGGGTCTCAGGGCCGTGGGCCTCGGCTGTCCCTCCGGCTACCCAAAGAACAGGGACGAGGTGAGGGGCTTAGACCATGCCTGGGCAATGTTGTTTCTTACACCTGGGTGTGTGGCATTTTGTTGAGCTGGCTACCCCCACTTGGGATAGGTGTTCCACAGCAAGCACCTATTGTTCGTCGGAAGCCGTTTTTGCCCCAGGGGTCTCCGGGCTGTGTTCGTTGGGGTTGAACTCCTGCTAGCAAAACCGCCGGGTTGAGGGAAGGGTTCAGACTGTGCCTGGGCCCTGTGGTCTCTTCCAGCTCAGTGTATGGCATTTCCTTCCCCTTGCCACAGGCACCTGGGAGCATGTCTGCACGTGGAGAAAGACTTTCCCGTGGGAAGCCGGGTTTTGTCAAACGGGTCCCAGTGCTCTGCTCCTCTCTTTTCACTCCTGCTGCCAGAAGCCCAGGGAGGATGGGAGGGCTTAGAACATGGCTGGGCACTGTGGTTTCTTCCAGAGAAGTGGAGGGCATTTGCTTTACCTTGCCACAACCACTTGGGATAGGGTCTGCACCTCAGGAAAACTGTCTCCGTGGGAAGCCGGCTTTTTGCAAAGGGGTCTCAGGGCCGTGTGCCTCGGCTGTCCCTCCGGCTCCCCAAAGCACAGGGACGAGGTGAGGGGCTTAGACCATGCCTGGGCAATGTTGTTTCTTACACCTGGGTGTGTGGCATTTTGTTGAGCTGGCTACCCCCACTTGGGATAGGTGTTCCACAGCAAGCACCTATTGTTCGTCGGAAGCCGTTTTTGCCCCAGGGGTCTCCAGGCTGTGTTCGTTGGGGTTGAACTCCTGCTAGCAAAACCGCCGGGTTGAGGGAAGGGTTCAGACTGTGCCTGGGCCCTGTGGTCTCTTCCAGGTCAGTGTATGGCATTTCCTTCCCCTTGCCCCAGGCACCTGGGAGCATGTCTGCACGTGGAGAAAGACTTTCCCGTGGGAAGCCGGGTTTTGTCAAACGGGTCCCAGTGCTCTGCTCCTGTCTTTTCACTCCTGCTGCCAGAAGCCCAGGGAGGATGGGAGGGCTTAGAACATGGCTGGGCACTGTGGTTTCTTCCAGAGAAGTGGAGGGCATTTGCTTTACCTTGCCACAACCACTTGGGATAGGGTCTGCACCTCAGGAAAACTGTCTCCGTGGGAAGCCGGCTTTTTGCAAAGGGGTCTCAGGGCCGTGTGCCTCGGCTGTCCTTCCGGCTCCCCAAAGCACAGGGACGAGGTGAGGGGCTTAGACCATGCCTGGGCAATGTTGTTTCTTACACCTGGGTGTGTGGCATTTTGTTGAGCTGGCTACCCCCACTTGGGATAGGTGTTCCACAGCAAGCACCTATTGTTCGTTGGAAGCCGTTTTTGCCCCAGGGGTCTCCGGGCTGTGTTCGTTGGGGTTGAACTCCTGCTAGCAAAATCGCCGGGTTGAGGGAAGGGTTCAGACTGTGCCTGGGCCCTGTGGTCTCTTCCAGGTCAGTGTATGGCATTTCCTTCCCCTTGCCCCAGGCACCTGGGAGCATGTCTGCACGTGGAGAAAGACTTTCCCGTGGGAAGCCGGGTTTTGTCAAACGGGTCCCAGTGCTCTGCTCCTCTCTTTTCACTCCTGCTGCCAGAAGCCCAGGGAGGATGGGAGGGCTTAGAACATGGCTGGGCACTGTGGTTTCTTCCAGAGAAGTGGAGGGCATTTGCTTTACCTTGCCACAACCACTTGGGATAGGGTCTGCACCTCAGGAAAACTGTCTCCGTGAGAAGCCGGGTTTTTGCAAAGGGGTCTCAGGTCTGTGTGCCTCGGCTCTCCCTCAGGCTCCCCAAAGCACAGGGACGAGGTGAGGGGCTTAGACCATGCCTGGGCAATGTTGTTTCTTACACCTGGGTGTGTGGCATTTTGTTGAGCTGGCTACCCCCACTTGGGATAGGTGTTCCACAGCAAGCACCTATTGTTCGTCGGAAGCCGTTTTTGCCCCAGGGGTCTCCGGGCTGTGTTCGTTGGGGTTGAACTCCTGCTAGCAGAACCGCCGGGTTGAGGGAAGGGTTCAGACTGTGCCTGGGCCCTGTGGTCTCTTCCAGGTCAGTGTATGGCATTTCCTTCCCCTTGCCCCAGGCACCTGGGAGCATGTCTGCACGTGGAGAAAGACTTTCCCGTGGGAAGCCGGGTTTTGTCAAACGGGTCCAGTGCTCTGCTCCTCTCTTTTCACTCCTGCTGCCAGAAGCCCAGGGAGGATGGGAGGGCTTAGAACATGGCTGGGCACTGTGGTTTCTTCCAGAGAAGTGGAGGGCATTTGCTTTACCTTGCCACAACCACTTGGGATAGGGTCTGCACCTCAGGAAAACTGTCTCCGTGGGAAGCCGGCTTTTTGCAAAGGGGTCTCAGGGCCGTGTGCCTCGGCTGTCCCTCCGGCTCCCCAAAGCACAGGGACGAGGTGAGGGGCTTAGACCATGCCTGGGCAATGTTGTTTCTTACACCTGGGTGTGTGGCATTTTGTTGAGCTGGCTACCCCCACTTGGGATAGGTGTTCCACAGCAAGCACCTATTGTTCGTCGGAAGCCGTTTTTGCCCCAGGGGTCTCCGGGCTGTGTTCGTTGGGGTTGAACTCCTGCTAGCAAAACCGCCGGGTTGAGGGAAGGGTTCAGACTGTGCCTGGGCCCTGTGGTCTCTTCCAGGTCAGTGTATGGCATTTCCTTCCCCTTGCCCCAGGCACCTGGGAGCATGTCTGCACGTGGAGAAAGACTTTCCCGTGGGAAGCCGGGTTTTGTCAAACGGGTCCCAGTGCTCTGCTCCTGTCTTTTCACTCCTGCTGCCAGAAGCCCAGGGAGGATGGGAGGGCTTAGAACATGGCTGGGCACTGTGGTTTCTTCCAGAGAAGTGGAGGGCATTTGCTTTACCTTGCCACAACCACTTGGGATAGGGTCTGCACCTCAGGAAAACTGTCTCCGTGGGAAGCCGGCTTTTTGCAAAGGGGTCTCAGGGCCGTGTGCCTCGGCTGTCCTTCCGGCTCCCCAAAGCACAGGGACGAGGTGAGGGGCTTAGACCATGCCTGGGCAATGTTGTTTCTTACACCTGGGTGTGTGGCATTTTGTTGAGCTGGCTACCCCCACTTGGGATAGGTGTTCCACAGCAAGCACCTATTGTTCGTCGGAAGCCGTTTTTGCCCCAGGGGTCTCCGGGCTGTGTTCGTTGGGGTTGAACTCCTGCTAGCAAAATCGCCGGGTTGAGGGAAGGGTTCAGACTGTGCCTGGGCCCTGTGGTCTCTTCCAGGTCAGTGTATGGCATTTCCTTCCCCTTGCCCCAGGCACCTGGGAGCATGTCTGCACGTGGAGAAAGACTTTCCCGTGGGAAGCCGGGTTTTGTCAAACGGGTCCCAGTGCTCTGCTCCTCTCTTTTCACTCCTGCTGCCAGAAGCCCAGGGAGGATGGGAGGGCTTAGAACATGGCTGGGCACTGTGGTTTCTTCCAGAGAAGTGGAGGGCATTTGCTTTACCTTGCCACAACCACTTGGGATAGGGTCTGTACCTCAGGAAAACTGTCTCCGTGGGAAGCCGGCTTTTTGCAAAGGGGTCTCAGGGCCGTGTGCCTCGGCTGTCCCTCCGGCTCCCCAAAGCACAGGGACGAGGTGAGGGGCTTAGACCATGCCTGGGCAATGTTGTTTCTTACACCTGGGTGTGTGGCATTTTGTTGAGCTGGCTACCCCCACTTGGGATAGGTGTTCCACAGCAAGCACCTATTGTTCGTCGGAAGCCGTTTTTGCCCCAGGGGTCTCCAGGCTGTGTTCGTTGGGGTTGAACTCCTGCTAGCAAAACCGCCGGGTTGAGGGAAGGGTTCAGACTGTGCCTGGGCCCTGTGGTCTCTTCCAGGTCAGTGTATGGCATTTCCTTCCCCTTGCCACAGGCACCTGGGAGCATGTCTGCACGTGGAGAAAGACTTTCCCGTGGGAAGCCGGTTTTTGTCAAACGGGTCCTAGTGCTCCGCTCCTCTCTTTTCACTCCTGCTACCAGAAGCCCAGGGAGGATGGGAGGGCTTAGACCATGGCTGGGCACTGTGGTTTCTTCCAGAGAAGTGGAGGGCATTTGCTTTACCTTGCCACAACCACTTGGGATAGGGTCTGCACCTCAGGAAAACTGTCTCCGTGGGAAGCCGGCTTTTTGCAAAGGGGTCTCAGGGCCGTGTGCCTCGGCTGTCCCTCCGGCTCCCCAAAGCACAGGGACGAGGTGAGGGGCTTAGACCATGCCTGGGCAATGTTGTTTCTTACACCTGGGTGTGTGGCATTTTGTTGAGCTGGCTACCCCCACTTGGGATAGGTGTTCCACAGCAAGCACCTATTGTTCGTCGGAAGCCGTTTTTGCCCCAGGGGTCTCCGGGCTGTGTTCCTTGGGGTTGAACTCCTGCTAGCAAAACCGCCGGGTTGAGGGAAGGGTTCAGACTGTGCCTGGGCCCTGTGGTCTCTTCCAGGTCAGTGTATGGCATTTCCTTCCCCTTGCCCCAGGCACCTGGGAGCATGTCTGCACGTGGAGAAAGACTTTCCCGTGGGAAGCCGGGTTTTGTCAAACGGGTCCCAGTGCTCTGCTCCTCTCTTTTCACTCCTGCTGCCAGAAGCCCAGGGAGGATGGGAGGGCTTAGAACATGGCTGGGCACTGTGGTTTCTTCCAGAGAAGTGGAGGGCATTTGCTTTACCTTGCCACAACCACTTGGGATAGGGTCTGCACCTCAGGAAAACTGTCTCCGTGAGAAGCCGGGTTTTTGCAAAGGGGTCTCAGGTCTGTGTGCCTCGGCTCTCCCTCAGGCTCCCCAAAGCACAGGGACGAGGTGAGGGGCTTAGACCATGCCTGGGCAATGTTGTTTCTTACACCTGGGTGTGTGGCATTTTGTTGAGCTGGCTACCCCCACTTGGGATAGGTGTTCCACAGCAAGCACCTATTGTTCGTCGGAAGCCGTTTTTGCCCCAGGGGTCTCCGGGCTGTGTTCGTTGGGGTTGAACTCCTGCTAGCAGAACCGCCGGGTTCAGGGAAGGGTTCAGACTGTGCCTGGGCCCTGTGGTCTCTTCCAAGTCAGTGTATGGCATTTCCTTCCCCTTGCCCCAGGCACCTGGGAGCATGTCTGCACGTGGAGAAACACTTTCCCGTGGGAAGCCGGGTTTTGTCAAACGGGTCCCAGTGCTCTGCTCCTCTCTTTTCACTCCTGCTGCCAGAAGCCCAGGGAGGATGGGAGGGCTTAGAACATGGCTGGGCACTGTGGTTTCTTCCAGAGAAGTGGAGGGCATTTGCTTTACCTTGCCACAACCACTTGGGATAGGGTCTGCACCTCAGGAAAACTGTCTCCGTGGGAAGCCGGCTTTTTGCAAAGGGGTCTCAGGGCCGTGTGCTTCGGCTGTCCCTCCGGCTCCCCAAAGCACAGGGGCGAGGTGAGGGACTTAGACAATGCCTGGGCAATGTTGTTTCTTACACCTGGGTGTGTGGCATTTTGTTGAGCTGGCTACCCCCACTTGGCATAGGTGTTCCACAGCAAGCACCTATTGTTCGTCGGAAGCCGTTTTTGCCCCAGGGGTCTCCGGGCTGTGTTCGTTGGGGTTGAACTCCTGCTAGCAAAACCGCCGGGTTGAGGGAAGGGTTCAGACTGTGCCTGGGCCCTGTGGTCTCTTCCAGGTCAGTGTATGGCATTTCCTTCCCCTTGCCCCAGGCACCTGGGAGCATGTCTGCACGTGGAGAAAGACTTTCCCGTGGGAAGCCGGGTTTTGTCAAACGGGTCCAGTGCTCCGCTCCTCTTTTCACTCCTGCTGCCAGAAGCCCAGGGAGGATGGGAGGGCTTAGAACATGGCTAGGCACTGTGGTTTCTTCCAGAGAAGTGGAGGGCATTTGCTTTACCTTGCCACAACCACGTGGGATAGGGTCTGCACCTCAGGAAAACTGTCTCCGTGGGAAGCCGGCTTTTTGCAAAGGGGTCTCAGGGCCGTGTGCCTCGGCTGTCCCTCCGGCTCCCCAAAGCACAGGGACGAGGTGAGAGGCTTAGACCATGCCTGGGCAATGTTGTTTCTTACACCTGGGTGTGTGGCATTTTGTTGAGCTGGCTACCCCCACTTGGGATAGGTGTTCCACAGCAAGCACCTATTGTTCTTCGGAAGCCGTTTTTGCCCCAGGGGTCTCCGGGCTGTGTTCCTTGGGGTTGAACTCCTGCTAGCAAAACCGCCGGGTTGAGGGAAGGGTTCAGACTGTGCCTGGGCCCTGTGGTCTCTTCCAGGTCAGTGTATGGCATTTCCTTCCCCTTGCCCCAGGCACCTGGGAGCATGTCTGCACGTGGAGAAAGACTTTCCCGTGGGAAGCCGGGTTTTGTCAAACGGGTCCCAGTGCTCTGCTCCTCTCTTTTCACTCCTGCTGCCAGAAGCCCAGGGAGGATGGGAGGGCTTAGAACATGGCTGGGCACTGTGGTTTCTTCCAGAGAAGTGGAGGGCATTTGCTTTACCTTGCCACAACCACTTGGGATAGGGTGTGCACCTCAGGAAAACTGTCTCCGTGGGAAGCCGGCTTTTTGCAAAGGGGTCTCAGGGCCGTGTGCCTCGGCTGTCCCTCCGGCTCCCCAAAGCACAGGGACGAGGTGAGGGGCTTAGACCATGCCTGGGCAATGTTGTTTCTTACACCTGGGTGTGTGGCATTTTGTTCAGCTGGCTACCTCCACTTGGGATAGGTGTTCCACAGCAAGCACCTATTGTTCGTCGGAAGCCGTTTTTGCCGCAGGGGTCTCCGGGCTGTGTTCGTTGGGGTTGAACTCCTGCTAGCAAAACCGCCGGGTTGAGGGAAGCGTTCAGACTGTGCCTGGGCCCTGTGGTCTCTTCCAGGTCAGTGGAAGGCATTTCCTTCCCCTTGCCCCAGACACCTGGGAGCATGCCTGCACGTGGAGAAAGACTTCCCCGTGGGAAGCCGGGTTTTGTCAAACGGGTCCCAGTGCTCTGCTCCTCTCTTTTCACTCCTGCTGCCAGAAGCCCAGGGAGGATGGGAGGGCTTAGAACATGGCTGGGCACTGTGGTTTCTTCCAGAGAAGTGCAGGGCATTTGTTTTACCTTGCCACAACCACTTGGGATAGGGTCTGCACCTCAGGAAAACTGTCTCCGTGGGAAGCCGGCTTTTTGCAAAGGGGTCTCAGGGCCGTGTGCCTCGGCTGTCCCTCCGGCTCCCCAAAGCACAGGGACGAGGTGAGGGGCTTAGACCATGCCTGGGCAATGTTGTTTCTTACACCTGGGTGTGTGGCATTTTGTTGAGCTGGCTACCCCCACTTGGGATAGGTGTTCCACAGCAAGCACCTATTGTTCTTCGGAAGCCGTTTTTTCCTCAGGGGTCTCCGGGCTGTGTTCGTTGGGGTTGAACTCCTGCTAGCAAAACCGCCGGGTTGAGGGAAGGGTTCAGACTGTGCCTGGGCCCTGTGGTCTCTTCCAGGTCAGTGTATGGCATTTCCTTCCCCTTGCCCCAGGCACCTGGGAGCATGTCTGCACGTGGAGAAAGACTTTCCCGTGGGAAGCCGGGTTTTGTCAAACGGGTCCCAGTGCTCTGCTCCTCTCTTTTCACTCCTGCTGCCAGAAGCCCAGGGAGGATGGGAGGGCTTAGAACATGGCTGGGCACTGTGGTTTCTTCCAGAGAAGTGGAGGGCATTTGCTTTACCTTGCCACAACCACTTGGGATAGGGTCTGCACCTCAGGAAAACTGTCTCCGTGGGAAGCCGGCTTTTTGCAAAGGGGTCTCAGGGCCGTGTGCCTCGGCTGTCCCTCCGGCTCCCCAAAGCACAGGGACGAGGTGAGGGGCTTAGACCATGCCTGGGCAATGTTGTTTCTTACACCTGGGTGTGTGGCATTTTGTTGAGCTGGCTACCCCCACTTGGGGTAGGTGTTCCACAGCAAGCACCTATTGTTCGTCGGAAGCCGTTTTTGCCCCAGGGGTCTCCGGGCTGTGTTCGTTGGGGTTGAACTCCTGCTAGCAAAACCGCCGGGTTGAGGGAAGCGTTCAGACTGTGCCTGGGCCCTGTGGTCTCTTCCAGGTCAGTGTATGGCATTTCCTTCCCCATGCCCCAGACACCTGGGAGCATGCCTGCACGTGGAGAAAGACTTCCCCGTGGGAAGCCGGTTTTTGTAAAACGGGTCCCAGTGCTCTGCTCCTCTCTTTTCACTCCTGCTGCCAGAAGCCCAGGGAGGATGGGAGGGCTTAGAACATGGCTGGGCACTGTGGTTTCTTCCAGAGAAGTGGAGGGCATTTGCTTTACCTTGCCACAACCACTTGGGATAGGGTCTGCACCTCAGGAAAACTGTCTCCGTGGGAAGCCGGCTTTTTGCAAAGGGGTCTCAGGGCCGTGTGCCTCGGCTGTCCCTCCGGCTCCCCAAAGCACAGGGACGAGGTGAGGGGCTTAGACCATGCCTGGGCAATGTTGTTTCTTACACCTGGGTGTGTGGCATTTTGTTGAGCTGGCTACCCCCACTTGGGATAGGTGTTCCACAGCAAGCACCTATTGTTTGTCGGAAGCCGTTTTTGCCCCAGGGGTCTCCGGGCTGTGTTCGTTGGGGTTGAACTCCTGCTAGCAAAACCGCCGGGTTGAGGGAAGCGTTCAGACTGTGCCTGGGCCCTGTGGTCTCTTCCAGGTCAGTGTATGGCATTTCCTTCCCCTTGCCCCAGGCACCTGGGAGCATGCCTGCACGTGGAGAAAGACTTACCCGTGGGAAGCCGGGTTTTGTCAAACGGGTCCCAGTGCTCTGCTCCTCTCTTTTCACTCCTGCTGCCAGAAGCCCAGGGAGGATGGGAGGGCTTAGAACATGGCTGGGCACTGTGGTTTCTTCCAGAGAAGTGGAGGGCATTTGCTTTACCTTGCCACAACCACTTGGGATAGGGTGTGCCCCTCAGGAAAACTGTCTCCGTGGGAAGCCGGCTTTTTGCAAAGGGGTCTCAGGGCCGTGTGCCTCGGCTGTCCCTCCGGCTCCCCAAAGCACAGGGACGAGGTGAGGGGCTTAGACCATGCCTGGGCAATGTTGTTTCTTACACCTGGGTGTGTGGCATTTTGTTGAGCTGGCTACCCCCACTTGGGATAGGTGTTCCACAGCAAGCACCTATTGTTCGTCGGAAGCCGTTTTTGCCCCAGGGGTCTCCGGCCTGTGTTCGTTGGGGTTGAACTCCTGCTAGCAAAACCGCCGGGTTGAGGGAAGCGTTCAGACTGTGCCTGGGCCCTGTGGTCTCTTCCAGGTCAGTGGAAGGCATTTCCTTCCCCTTGCCCCAGACACCTGGGAGCATGCCTGCACGTGGAGAAAGACTTCCCCGTGGGAAGCCGGGTTTTGTCAAACGGGTCCCAGTGCTCTGCTCCTCTCTTTTCACTCCTGCTGCCAGAAGCCCAGGGAGGATGGGAGGGCTTAGAACATGGCTGGGCACTGTGGTTTCTTCCAGAGAAGTGCAGGGCATTTGTTTTACCTTGCCACAACCACTTGGGATAGGGTCTGCACCTCAGGAAAACTGTCTCCGTGGGAAGCCGGCTTTTTGCAAAGGGGTCTCAGGGCCGTGGGCCTCAGCTGTCCCTCCGGCTACCCAAAGCACAGGGACGAGGTGAGGGGCTTAGACCATGCCTGGGCAATGTTGTTTCTTACACCTGGGTGTGTGGCATTTTGTTGAGCTGGCTACCCCCACTTGGGATAGGTGTTCCACAGCAAGCACCTATTGTTCGTCGGAAGCCGTTTTTGCCTCAGGGGTCTCCGGGCTGTGTTCGTTGGGGTTGAACTCCTGCTAGCAAAACCGCCGGGTTGAGGGAAGGGTTCAGACTGTGCCTGGGCCCTGTGGTCTCTTCCAGGTCAGTGTATGGCATTTCCTTCCCCTTGCCACAGGCACCTGGGAGCATGTCTGCACGTGGAGAAAGACTTTCCCGTGGGAAGCCGGGTTTTGTCAAACGGGTCCCAGTGCTCTGCTCCTCTCTTTTCACTCCTGCTGCCAGAAGCCCAGGGAGGATGGGAGGGCTTAGAACATGGCTGGGCACTGTGGTTTCTTCCAGAGAAGTGGAGGGCATTTGCTTTACCTTGCCACAACCACTTGGGATAGGGTCTGCACCTCAGGAAAACTGTCTCCGTGGGAAGCCGGCTTTTTGCAAAGGGGTCTCAGGGCCGTGGGCCTCGGCTGTCCCTCCGGCTCCCCAAAGCACAGGGACGAGGTGAGGGGCTTAGACCATGCCTGGGCAATGTTGTTTCTTACACCTGGGTGTGTGGCATTTTGTTGAGCTGGCTACCCCCACTTGGGATAGGTGTTCCACAGCAAGCACCTATTGTTCGTCGGAAGCCGTTTTTGCCTCAGGGGTCTCCGGGCTGTGTTCGTTGGGGTTGAACTCCTGCTAGCAAAACCGCCAGGTTGAGGGAAGGGTTCAGACTGTGCCTGGGCCCTGTGGTCTCTTCCAGGTCAGTGTATGGCATTTCCTTCCCCTTGTCCCAGGCACCTGGGAGCATGTCTGCACGTGGAGAAAGACTTTCCCATGGGAAGCCGGGTTTTGTCAAACGGGTCCCAGTGCTCTGCTCCTCTCTTTTCACTCCTGCTGCCAGAAGCCCAGGGAGGATGGGAGGGCTTAGAACATGGCTGGGCACTGTGGTTTCTTCCAGAGAAGTGGAGGGCATTTGCTTTACCTTGCCACAACCACTTGGGATAGGGTGTGCACCTCAGGAAAACTGTCTCCGTGGGAAGCCGGCTTTTTGCAAAGGGGTCTCAGGGCCGTGTGCCTCGGCTGTCCCTCCGGCTCCCCAAAGCACAGGGACAAGGTGAGGGGCTTAGACCATGCCTGGGCAATGTTGTTTCTTACACCTGGGTGTGTGGCATTTTGTTGAGCTGGCTACCCCCACTTGGGATAGGTGTTCCACAGCAAGCACCTATTGTTCGTCGGAAGCCGTTTTTGCCCCAGGGGTCTCCGGGCTGTGTTCGTTGGGGTTGAACTCCTGCTAGCAAAACCGCCGGGTTGAGGGAAGGGTTCAGACTGTGCCTGGGCCCTGTGGTGTCTTCCAGGTCAGTGTATGGCATTTCCTTCCCCTTGCCCCAGACACCTGGGAGCATGCCTGCACGTGGAGAAAGACTTCCCCGTGGGAAGCCGGTTTTTGTAAAACGGGTCCCAGTGCTCTGCTCCTCTCTTTTCACTCCTGCTGCCAGAAGCCCAGGGAGGATGGGAGGGCTTAGAACATGGCTGGGCACTGTGGTTTCTTCCAGAGAAGTGGAGGGCATTTGCTTTACCTTGCCACAACCACTTGGGATAGGGTCTGCACCTCAGGAAAACTGTCTCCGTGGGAAGCCGGCTTTTTGCAAAGGGGTCTCAGGGCCGTGTGCCTCGGCTGTCCCTCCGGCTCCCCAAAGCACAGGGACGAGGTGAGGGGCTTAGACCATGCCTGGGCAATGTTGTTTCTTACACCTGGGTGTGTGGCATTTTGTTGAGCTGGCTACCCCCACTTGGGATAGGTGTTCCACAGCAAGCACCTATTGTTTGTCGGAAGCCGTTTTTGCCCCAGGGGTCTCCGGGCTGTGTTCGTTGGGGTTGAACTCCTGCTAGCAAAACCGCCGGGTTGAGGGAAGCGTTCAGACTGTGCCTGGGCCCTGTGGTCTCTTCCAGGTCAGTGTATGGCATTTCCTTCCCCTTGCCCCAGACACCTGGGAGCATGCCTGCACGTGGAGAAAGACTTTCCCGTGGGAAGCCGGGTTTTGTCAAACGGGTCCCAGTGCTCTGCTCCTCTCTTTTCACTCCTGCTGCCAGAAGCCCAGGGAGGATGGGAGGGCTTAGAACATGGCTGGGCACTGTGGTTTCTTCCAGAGAAGTGGAGGGCATTTGCTTTACCTTGCCACAACCACTTGGGATAGGGTGTGCCCCTCAGGAAAACTGTCTCCGTGGGAAGCCGGCTTTTTGCAAAGGGGTCTCAGGGCCGTGTGCCTCGGCTGTCCCTCCGGCTCCCCAAAGCACAGGGACGAGGTGAGGGGCTTAGACCATGCCTGGGCAATGTTGTTTCTTACACCTGGGTGTGTGGCATTTTGTTGAGCTGGCTACCCCCACTTGGGATAGGTGTTCCACAGCAAGCACCTATTGTTCGTCGGAAGCCGTTTTTGCCGCAGGGGTCTCCGGGCTGTGTTCGTTGGGGTTGAACTCCTGCTAGCAAAACCGCCGGTTTGAGGGAAGCGTTCAGACTGTGCCTGGGCCCTGTGGTCTCTTCCAGGTCAGTGGAAGGCATTTCCTTCCCCTTGCCCCAGACACCTGGGAGCATGCCTGCACGTGGAGAAAGACTTCCCCGTGGGAAGCCGGGTTTTGTCAAACGGGTCCCAGTGCTCTGCTCCTCTCTTTTCACTCCTGCTGCCAGAAGCCCAGGGAGGATGGGAGGGCTTAGAACATGGCTGGGCACTGTGGTTTCTTCCAGAGAAGTGCAGGGCATTTGTTTTACCTTGCCACAACCACTTGGGATAGGGTCTGCACCTCAGGAAAACTGTCTCCGTGGGAAGCCGGCTTTTTGCAAAGGGGTCTCAGGGCCGTGTGCCTCGGCTGTCCCTCCGGCTCCCCAAAGCACAGGGACGAGGTGAGGGGCTTAGACCATGCCTGGGCAATGTTGTTTCTTACACCTGGGTGTGTGGCATTTTGTTGAGCTGGCTACCCCCACTTGGGATAGGTGTTCCACAGCAAGCACCTATTGTTCTTCGGAAGCCGTTTTTGCCTCAGGGGTCTCCGGGCTGTGTTCGTTGGGGGTTGAACTCCTGCTAGCAAAACCGCCGGGTTGAGGGAAGGGTTCAGACTGTGCCTGGGCCCTGTGGTCTCTTCCAGGTCAGTGTATGGCATTTCCTTCCCCTTGCCCCAGGCACCTGGGAGCATGTCTGCACGTGGAGAAAGACTTTCCCGTGGGAAGCCGGGTTTTGTCAAACGGGTCCCAGTGCTCTGCTCCTCTCTTTTCACTCCTGCTGCCAGAAGCCCAGGGAGGATGGGAGGGCTTAGAACATGGCTGGGCACTGTGGTTTCTTCCAGAGAAGTGGAGGGCATTTGCTTTACCTTGCCACAACCACTTGGGATAGGGTCTGCACCTCAGGAAAACTGTCTCTGTGGGAAGCCGGCTTTTTGCAAAGGGGTCTCAGGGCCGTGTGCCTCGGCTGTCCCTCCGGCTCCCCAAAGCACAGGGACGAGGTGAGGGGCTTAGACCATGCCTGGGCAATGTTGTTTCTTACACCTGGGTGTGTGGCATTTTGTTGAGCTGGCTACCCCCACTTGGGATAGGTGTTCCACAGCAAGCACCTATTGTTCGTCGGAAGCCGTTTTTGCCCCAGGGGTCTCCGGGCTGTGTTCGTTGGGGTTGAACTCCTGCTAGCAAAACCGCCGGGTTGAGGGAAGCGTTCAGACTGTGCCTGGGCCCTGTGGTCTCTTCCAGGTCAGTGTATGGCATTTCCTTCCCCATGCCCCAGACACCTGGGAGCATGCCTGCACGTGGAGAAAGACTTCCCCGTGGGAAGCCGGTTTTTGTAAAACGGGTCCCAGTGCTCTGCTCCTCTCTTTTCACTCCTGCTGCCAGAAGCCCAGGGAGGATGGGAGGGCTTAGAACATGGCTGGGCACTGTGGTTTCTTCCAGAGAAGTGGAGGGCATTTGCTTTACCTTGCCACAACCACTTGGGATAGGGTCTGCACCTCAGGAAAACTGTCTCCGTGGGAAGCCGGCTTTTTGCAAAGGGGTCTCAGGGCCGTGTGCCTCGGCTGTCCCTCCGGCTCCCCAAAGCACAGGGACGAGGTGAGGGGCTTAGACCATGCCTGGGCAATGTTGTTTCTTACACCTGGGTGTGTGGCATTTTGTTGAGCTGGCTACCCCCACTTGGGATAGGTGTTCCACAGCAAGCACCTATTGTTTGTCGGAAGCCGTTTTTGCCCCAGGGGTCTCCGGGCTGTGTTCGTTGGGGTTGAACTCCTGCTAGCAAAACCGCCGGGTTGAGGGAAGCGTTCAGACTGTGCCTGGGCCCTGTGGTCTCTTCCAGGTCAGTGTATGGCATTTCCTTCCCCTTGCCCCAGGCACCTGGGAGCATGCCTGCACGTGGAGAAAGACTTTCCCGTGGGAAGCCGGGTTTTGTCAAACGGGTCCCAGTGCTCTGCTCCTCTCTTTTCACTCCTGCTGCCAGAAGCCCAGGGAGGATGGGAGGGCTTAGAACATGGCTGGGCACTGTGGTTTCTTCCAGAGAAGTGGAGGGCATTTGCTTTACCTTGCCACAACCACTTGGGATAGGGTGTGCCCCTCAGGCAAACTGTCTCCGTGGGAAGCCGGCTTTTTGCAAAGGGGTCTCAGGGCCGTGTGCCTCGGCTGTCCCTCCGGCTCCCCAAAGCACAGGGACGAGGTGAGGGGCTTAGACCATGCCTGGGCAATGTTGTTTCTTACACCTGGGTGTGTGGCATTTTGTTGAGCTGGCTACCCCCACTTGGGATAGGTGTTCCACAGCAAGCACCTATTGTTCGTCGGAAGCCGTTTTTGCCCCAGGGGTCTCCGGGCTGTGTTCGTTGGGGTTGAACTCCTGCTAGCAAAACCGCCGGGTTGAGGGAAGCGTTCAGACTGTGCCTGGGCCCTGTGGTCTCTTCCAGGTCAGTGGAAGGCATTTCCTTCCCCTTGCCCCAGACACCTGGGAGCATGCCTGCACGTGGAGAAAGACTTCCCCGTGGGAAGCCGGGTTTTGTCAAACGGGTCCCAGTGCTCTGCTCCTCTCTTTTCACTCCTGCTGCCAGAAGCCCAGGGAGGATGGGAGGGCTTAGAACATGGCTGGGCACTGTGGTTTCTTCCAGAGAAGTCAGGGCATTTGTTTTACCTTGCCACAACCACTTGGGATAGGGTCTGCACCTCAGGAAAACTGTCTCCGTGGGAAGCCGGCTTTTTGCAAAGGGGTCTCAGGGCCGTGGGCCTCGGCTGTCCCTCCGGCTACCCAAAGCACAGGGACGAGGTGAGGGGCTTAGACCATGCCTGGGCAATGTTGTTTCTTACACCTGGGTGTGTGGCATTTTGTTGAGCTGGCTACCCCCACTTGGGATAGGTGTTCCACAGCAAGCACCTATTGTTCGTCGGAAGCCGATTTTGCCTCAGGGGTCTCCGGGCTGTGTTCGTTGGGGTTGAACTCCTGCTAGCAAAACCGCCGGGTTGAGGGAAGGGTTCAGACTGTGCCTGGGCCCTGTGGTCTCTTCCAGGTCAGTGTATGGCATTTCCTTCCCCTTGCCACAGGCGCCTGGGTGCATGTCTGCACGTGGAGAAAGACTTTCCCGTGGGAAGCCGGGTTTTGTCAAACGGGTCCCAGTGCTCTGCTCCTCTCTTTTCACTCCTGCTGCCAGAAGCCCAGGGAGGATGGGAGGGCTTAGAACATGGCTGGGCACTGTGGTTTCTTCCAGAGAAGTGGAGGGCATTTGCTTTACCTTGCCACAACCACTTGGGATAGGGTCTGCCCCTCAGGAAAACTGTCTCCGTGGGAAGCCGGCTTTTTGCAAAGGGGTCTCAGGGCCGTGTGCCTCGGCTGTCCCTCCGGCTCCCCAAAGCACAGGGACGAGGTGAGGGGCTTAGACCATGCCTGGGCAATGTTGTTTCTTACACCTGGGTGTGTGGCATTTTGTTGAGCTGGCTACCCCCACTTGGGATAGGTGTTCCACAGCAAGCACCTATTGTTCGTCGGAAGCCGTTTTTACCTCAGGGGTCTCCGGGCTGTGTTCGTTGGGGTTGAACTCCTGCTAGCAAAACCGCCAGGTTGAGGGAAGGGTTCAGACTGTGCCTGGGCCCTGTGGTCTCTTCCAGGTCAGTGTATGGCATTTCCTTCCCCTTGTCCCAGGCACCTGGGAGCATGTCTGCACGTGGAGAAAGACTTTCCCGTGGGAAGCCGGGTTTTGTCAAACGGGTCCCAGTGCTCTGCTCCTCTCTTTTCACTCCTGCTGCCAGAAGCCCAGGGAGGATGGGAGGGCTTAGAACATGGCTGGGCACTGTGGTTTCTTCCAGAGAAGTGGAGGGCATTTGCTTTACCTTGCCACAACCACTTGGGATAGGGTGTGCCCCTCAGGAAAACTGTCTCCGTGGGAAGCCGGCTTTTTGCAAAGGGGTCTCAGGGCCGTGTGCCTCGGCTGTCCCTCCGGCTCCCCAAAGCACAGGGACGAGGTGAGGGGCTTAGACCATGCCTGGGCAATGTTGTTTCTTACACCTGGGTGTGTGGCATTTTGTTGAGCTGGCTACCCCCACTTGGGATAGGTGTTCCACAGCAAGCACCTATTGTTCGTCGGAAGCCGTTTTTGCCCCAGGGGTCTCCGGGCTGTGTTCGTTGGGGTTGAACTCCTGCTAGCAAAACCGCCGGGTTGAGGGAAGGGTTCAGACTGTGCCTGGGCCCCGTGGTGTCTTCCAGGTCAGTGTATGGCATTTCCTTCCCCTTGCCCCAGACACCTGGGAGCATGCCTGCACGTGGAGAAAGACTTCCCCGTGGGAAGCCGGTTTTTGTAAAACGGGTCCCAGTGCTCTGCTCCTCTCTTTTCACTCCTGCTGCCAGAAGCCCAGGGAGGATGGGAGGGCTTAGAACATGGCTGGGCACTGTGGTTTCTTCCAGAGAAGTGGAGGGCATTTGCTTTACCTTGCCACAACCACTTGGGATAGGGTGTGCCCCTCAGGCAAACTGTCTCCGTGGGAAGCCGGCTTTTTGCAAAGGGGTCTCAGGGCCGTGTGCCTCGGCTGTCCCTCCGGCTCCCCAAAGCACAGGGACGAGGTGAGGGGCTTAGACCATGCCTGGGCAATGTTGTTTCTTACACCTGGGTGTGTGGCATTTTGTTGAGCTGGCTACCCCCACTTGGGATAGGTGTTCCACAGCAAGCACCTATTGTTTGTCGGAAGCCGTTTTTGCCCCAGGGGTCTCCGGGCTGTGTTCGTTGGGGTTGAACTCCTGCTAGCAAAACCGCCGGGTTGAGGGAAGCGTTCAGACTGTGCCTGGGCCCTGTGGTCTCTTCCAGGTCAGTGTATGGCATTTCCTTCCCCTTGCCCCAGACACCTGGGAGCATGCCTGCACGTGGAGAAAGACTTTCCCGTGGGAAGCCGGGTTTTGTCAAACGGGTCCCAGTGCTCTGCTCCTCTCTTTTCACTCCTGCTGCCAGAAGCCCAGGGAGGATGGGAGGGCTTAGAACATGGCTGGGCACTGTGGTTTCTTCCAGAGAAGTGGAGGGCATTTGCTTTACCTTGCCACAACCACTTGGGATAGGGTGTGCCCCTCAGGAAAACTGTCTCCGTGGGAAGCCGGCTTTTTGCAAAGGGGTCTCAGGGCCGTGTGCCTCGGCTGTCCCTCCGGCTCCCCAAAGCACAGGGACGAGGTGAGGGGCTTAGACCATGCCTGGGCAATGTTGTTTCTTACACCTGGGTGTGTGGCATTTTGTTGATCTAGCTACCCCCACTTGGGATAGGTGTTCCACAGCAAGCACCTATTGTTCGTCGGAAGCCGTTTTTGCCGCAGGGGTCTCCGGGCTGTGTTCGTTGGGGTTGAACTCCTGCTAGCAAAACCGCCGGGTTGAGGGAAGCGTTCAGACTGTGCCTGGGCCCTGTGGTCTCTTCCAGGTCAGTGGAAGGCATTTCCTTCCCCTTGCCCCAGACACCTGGGAGCATGCCTGCACGTGGAGAAAGACTTCCCCGTGGGAAGCCGGGTTTTGTCAAACGGGTCCCAGTGCTCTGCTCCTCTCTTTTCACTCCTGCTGCCAGAAGCCCAGGGAGGATGGGAGGGCTTAGAACATGGCTGGGCACTGTGGTTTCTTCCAGAGAAGTGCAGGGCATTTGTTTTACCTTGCCACAACCACTTGGGATAGGGTCTGCACCTCAGGAAAACTGTGTCCGTGGGAAGCCGGCTTTTTGCAAAGGGGTCTCAGGGCCGTGTGCCTCGGCTGTCCCTCCGGCTCCCCAAAGCACAGGGACGAGGTGAGGGGCTTAGACCATGCCTGGGCAATGTTGTTTCTTACACCTGGGTGTGTGGCATTTTGTTGAGCTGGCTACCCCCACTTGGGATAGGTGTTCCACAGCAAGCACCTATTGTTCTTCGGAAGCCGTTTTTGCCTCAGGGGTCTCCGGGCTGTGTTCGTTGGGGTTGAACTCCTGCTAGCAAAACCGCCGGGTTGAGGGAAGGGTTCAGACTGTGCCTGGGCCCTGTGGTCTCTTCCAGGTCAGTGTATGGCATTTCCTTCCCCTTGCCCCAGGCACCTGGGAGCATGTCTGCACGTGGAGAAAGACTTTCCCGTGGGAAGCCGGGTTTTGTCAAACGGGTCCCAGTGCTCTGCTCCTCTCTTTTCACTCCTGCTGCCAGAAGCCCAGGGAGGATGGGAGGGCTTAGAACATGGCTGGGCACTGTGGTTTCCTCCAGAGAAGTGGAGGGCATTTGCTTTACCTTGCCACAACCACTTGGGATAGGGTCTGCACCTCAGGAAAACTGTCTCCGTGGGAAGCCGGCTTTTTGCAAAGGGGTCTCAGGGCCGTGTGCCTCGGCTGTCCCTCCGGCTCCCCAAAGCACAGGGACGAGGTGAGGGGCTTAGACCATGCCTGGGCAATGTTGTTTCTTACACCTGGGTGTGTGGCATTTTGTTGAGCTGGCTACCCCCACTTGGGATAGGTGTTCCACAGCAAGCACCTATTGTTCGTCGGAAGCCGTTTTTGCCCCAGGGGTCTCCGGGCTGTGTTCGTTGGGGTTGAACTCCTGCTAGCAAAACCGCCGGGTTGAGGGAAGCGTTCAGACTGTGCCTGGGCCCTGTGGTCTCTTCCAGGTCAGTGTATGGCATTTCCTTCCCCATGCCCCAGACACCTGGGAGCATGCCTGCACGTGGAGAAAGACTTCCCCGTGGGAAGCCGGTTTTTGTAAAACGGGTCCCAGTGCTCTGCTCCTCTCTTTTCACTCCTGCTGCCAGAAGCCCAGGGAGGATGGGAGGGCTTAGAACATGGCTGGGCACTGTGGTTTCTTCCAGAGAAGTGGAGGGCATTTGCTTTACCTTGCCACAACCACTTGGGATAGGGTCTGCACCTCAGGAAAACTGTCTCCGTGGGAAGCCGGCTTTTTGCAAAGGGGTCTCAGGGCCGTGTGCCTCGGCTGTCCCTCCGGCTCCCCAAAGCACAGGGACGAGGTGAGGGGCTTAGACCATGCCTGGGCAATGTTGTTTCTTACACCTGGGTGTGTGGCATTTTGTTGAGCTGGCTACCCCCACTTGGGATAGGTGTTCCACAGCAAGCACCTATTGTTTGTCGGAAGCCGTTTTTGCCCCAGGGGTCTCCGGGCTGTGTTCGTTGGGGTTGAACTCCTGCTAGCAAAACCGCCGGGTTGAGGGAAGGGTTCAGACTGTGCCTTGGCCCTGTGGTCTCTTCCAGGTCAGTGTATGGCATTTCCTTCCCCTTGCCCCAGGCACCTGGGAGCATGCCTGCACGTGGAGAAAGACTTCCCCGTGGGAAGCCGGGTTTTGTCAAACGGGTCCCAGTGCTCTGCTCCTCTCTTTTCACTCCTGCTGCCAGAAGCCCAGGGAGGATGGGAGGGCTTAGAACATGGCTGGGCACTGTGGTTTCTTCCAGAGAAGTGGAGGGCATTTGCTTTACCTTGCCACAACCACTTGGGATAGGGTGTGCCCCTCAGGAAAACTGTCTCCGTGGGAAGCCGGCTTTTTGCAAAGGGGTCTCAGGGCCGTGTGCCTCGGCTGTCCCTCCGGCTCCCCAAAGCACAGGGACGAGGTGAGGGGCTTAGACCATGCCTGGGCAATGTTGTTTCTTACACCTGGGTGTGTGGCATTTTGTTGAGCTGGCTACCCCCACTTGGGATAGGTGTTCCACAGCAAGCACCTATTGTTCGTCGGAAGCCGTTTTTGCCCCAGGGGTCTCCGGGCTGTGTTCGTTGGGGTTGAACTCCTGCTAGCAAAACCGCCGGGTTGAGGGAAGCGTTCAGACTGTGCCTGGGCCCTGTGGTCTCTTCCAGGTCAGTGTATGGCATTTCCTTCCCCATGCCCCAGACACCTGGGAGCATGCCTGCACGTGGAGAAAGACTTCCCCGTGGGAAGCCGGTTTTTGTAAAACGGGTCCCAGTGCTCTGCTCCTCTCTTTTCACTCCTGCTGCCAGAAGCCCAGGGAGGATGGGAGGGCTTAGACCATGGCTGGGCACTGTGGTTTCTTCCAGAGAAGTGGAGGGCATTTGCTTTACCTTGCCACAACCACTTGGGATAGGGTCTGCACCTCAGGAAAACTGTCTCTGTGGGAAGCCGGCTTTTTGCAAAGGGGTCTCAGGGCCGTGTGCCTCGGCTGTCCCTCCGGCTCCCCAAAGCACAGGGACGAGGTGAGGGGCTTAGACCATGCCTGGGCAATGTTGTTTCTTACACCTGGGTGTGTGGCATTTTGTTGAGCTGGCTACCCCCACTTGGGATAGGTGTTCCACAGCAAGCACCTATTGTTTGTCGGAAGCCGTTTTTGCCCCAGGGGTCTCCGGGCTGTGTTCGTTGGGGTTGAACTCCTGCTAGCAAAACCGCCGGGTTGAGGGAAGCGTTCAGACTGTGCCTGGGCCCTGTGGTCTCTTCCAGGTCAGTGTATGGCATTTCCTTCCCCTTGCCCCAGGCACCTGGGAGCATGCCTGCACGTGGAGAAAGACTTCCCCGTGGGAAGCCGGGTTTTGTCAAACGGGTCCCAGTGCTCTGCTCCTCTCTTTTCACTCCTGCTGCCAGAAGCCCAGGGAGGATGGGAGGGCTTAGAACATGGCTGGGCACTGTGGTTTCTTCCAGAGAAGTGGAGGGCATTTGCTTTACCTTGCCACAACCACTTGGGATAGGGTGTGCCCCTCAGGAAAACTGTCTCCGTGGGAAGCCGGCTTTTTGCAAAGGGGTCTCAGGGCCGTGTGCCTCGGCTGTCCCTCCGGCTCCCCAAAGCACAGGGACGAGGTGAGGGGCTTAGACCATGCCTGGGCAATGTTGTTTCTTACACCTGGGTGTGTGGCATTTTGTTGAGCTGGCTACCCCCACTTGGGATAGGTGTTCCACAGCAAGCACCTATTGTTCGTCGGAAGCCGTTTTTGCCCCAGGGGTCTCCGGGCTGTGTTCGTTGGGGTTGAACTCCTGCTAGCAAAACCGCCGGTTTGAGGGAAGCGTTCAGACTGTGCCTGGGCCCTGTGGTCTCTTCCAGGTCAGTGGAAGGCATTTCCTTCCCCTTGCCCCAGACACCTGGGAGCATGCCTGCACGTGGAGAAAGACTTCCCCGTGGGAAGCCGGGTTTTGTCAAACGGGTCCCAGTGCTCTGCTCCTCTCTTTTCACTCCTGCTGCCAGAAGCCCAGGGAGGATGGGAGGGCTTAGAACATGGCTGGGCACTGTGGTTTCTTCCAGAGAAGTGCAGGGGATTTGTTTTACCTTGCCACAACCACTTGGGATAGGGTCTGCACCTCAGGAAAACTGTCTCCGTGGGAAGCCGGCTTTTTGCAAAGGGGTCTCAGGGCCGTGTGCCTCGGCTGTCCCTCCGGCTCCCCAAAGCACAGGGACGAGGTGAGGGGCTTAGACCATGCCTGGGCAATGTTGTTTCTTACACCTGGGTGTGTGGCATTTTGTTGAGCTGGCTACCCCCACTTGGGATAGGTGTTCCACAGCAAGCACCTATTGTTCTTCGGAAGCCGTTTTTGCCTCAGGGGTCTCGGGGCTGTGTTCGTTGGGGGTTGAACTCCTGCTAGCAAAACCGCCGGGTTGAGGGAAGGGTTCAGACTGTGCCTGGGCCCTGTGGTCTCTTCCAGGTCAGTGTATGGCATTTCCTTCCCCTTGCCCCAGGCACCTGGGAGCATGTCTGCACGTGGAGAAAGACTTTCCCGTGGGAAGCCGGGTTTTGTCAAACGGGTCCCAGTGCTCTGCTCCTCTCTTTTCACTCCTGCTGCCAGAAGCCCAGGGAGGATGGGAGGGCTTAGAACATGGCTGGGCACTGTGGTTTCTTCCAGAGAAGTGGAGGGCATTTGCTTTACCTTGCCACAACCACTTGGGATAGGGTCTGCACCTCAGGAAAACTGTCTCTGTGGGAAGCCGGCTTTTTGCAAAGGGGTCTCAGGGCCGTGTGCCTCGGCTGTCCCTCCGGCTCCCCAAAGCACAGGGACGAGGTGAGGGGCTTAGACCATGCCTGGGCAATATTGTTTCTTACACCTGGGTGTGTGGCATTTTGTTGAGCTGGCTACCCCCACTTGGGATAGGTGTTCCACAGCAAGCACCTATTGTTCGTCGGAAGCCGTTTTTGCCCCAGGGGTCTCCGGGCTGTGTTCGTTGGGGTTGAACTCCTGCTAGCAAAACCGCCGGGTTGAGGGAAGCGTTCAGACTGTGCCTGGGCCCTGTGGTCTCTTCCAGGTCAGTGTATGGCATTTCCTTCCCCATGCCCCAGACACCTGGGAGCATGCCTGCACGTGGAGAAAGACTTCCCCGTGGGAAGCCGGTTTTTGTAAAACGGGTCCCAGTGCTCTGCTCCTCTCTTTTCACTCCTGCTGCCAGAAGCCCAGGGAGGATGGGAGGGCTTAGAACATGGCTGGGCACTGTGGTTTCTTCCAGAGAAGTGGAGGGCATTTGCTTTACCTTGCCACAACCACTTGGGATAGGGTCTGCACCTCAGGAAAACTGTCTCCGTGGGAAGCCGGCTTTTTGCAAAGGGGTCTCAGGGCCGTGTGCCTCGGCTGTCCCTCCGGCTCCCCAAAGCACAGGGACGAGGTGAGGGGCTTAGACCATGCCTGGGCAATGTTGTTTCTTACACCTGGGTGTGTGGCATTTTGTTGAGCTGGCTACCCCCACTTGGGATAGGTGTTCCACAGCAAGCACCTATTGTTTGTCGGAAGCCGTTTTTGCCCCAGGGGTCTCCGGGCTGTGTTCGTTGGGGTTGAACTCCTGCTAGCAAAACCGCCGGGTGGAGGGAAGCGTTCAGACTGTGCCTGGGCCCTGTGGTCTCTTCCAGGTCAGTGTATGGCATTTCCTTCCCCTTGCCCCAGGCACCTGGGAGCATGCCTGCACGTGGAGAAAGACTTTCCCGTGGGAAGCCGGGTTTTGTCAAACGGGTCCCAGTGCTCTGCTCCTCTCTTTTCACTCCTGCTGCCAGAAGCCCAGGGAGGATGGGAGGGCTTAGAACATGGCTGGGCACTGTGGTTTCTTCCAGAGAAGTGGAGGGCATTTGCTTTACCTTGCCACAACCACTTGGGATAGGGTGTGCCCCTCAGGCAAACTGTCTCCGTGGGAAGCCGGCTTTTTGCAAAGGGGTCTCAGGGCCGTGTGCCTCGGCTGTCCCTCCGGCTCCCCAAAGCACAGGGACGAGGTGAGGGGCTTAGACCATGCCTGGGCAATGTTGTTTCTTACACCTGGGTGTGTGGCATTTTGTTGAGCTGGCTACCCCCACTTGGGATAGGTGTTCCACAGCAAGCACCTATTGTTCGTCGGAAGCCGTTTTTGCCCCAGGGGTCTCCGGGCTGTGTTCGTTGGGGTTGAACTCCTGCTAGCAAAACCGCCGGGTTGAGGGAAGCGTTCAGACTGTGCCTGGGCCCTGTGGTCTCTTCCAGGTCAGTGGAAGGCATTTCCTTCCCCTTGCCCCAGACACCTGGGAGCATGCCTGCACGTGGAGAAAGACTTCCCCGTGGGAAGCCGGGTTTTGTCAAACGGGTCCCAGTGCTCTGCTCCTCTCTTTTCACTCCTGCTGCCAGAAGCCCAGGGAGGATGGGAGGGCTTAGAACATGGCTGGGCACTGTGGTTTCTTCCAGAGAAGTCAGGGCATTTGTTTTACCTTGCCACAACCACTTGGGATAGGGTCTGCACCTCAGGAAAACTGTCTCCGTGGGAAGCCGGCTTTTTGCAAAGGGGTCTCAGGGCCGTGTGCCTCGGCTGTCCCTCCGGCTCCCCAAAGCACAGGGACGAGGTGAGGGGCTTAGACCATGCCTGGGCAATGTTGTTTCTTACACCTGGGTGTGTGGCATTTTGTTGAGCTGGCTACCCCCACTTGGGATAGGTGTTCCACAGCAAGCACCTATTGTTTGTCGGAAGCCGTTTTTGCCCCAGGGGTCTCCGGGCTGTGTTCGTTGGGGTTGAACTCCTGCTAGCAAAACCGTCGGGTTGAGGGAAGGGTTCAGACTGTGCCTTGGCCCTGTGGTCTCTTCCAGGTCAGTGTATGGCATTTCCTTCCCCTTGCCCCAGGCACCTGGGAGCATGCCTGCACGTGGAGAAAGACTTCCCCGTGGGAAGCCGGGTTTTGTCAAACGGGTCCCAGTGCTCTGCTCCTCTCTTTTCACTCCTGCTGCCAGAAGCCCAGGGAGGATGGGAGGGCTTAGAACATGGCTGGGCACTGTGGTTTCTTCCAGAGAAGTGGAGGGCATTTGCTTTACCTTGCCACAACCACTTGGGATAGGGTGTGCCCCTCAGGAAAACTGTCTCCGTGGGAAGCCGGCTTTTTGCAAAGGGGTCTCAGGGCCGTGTGCCTCGGCTGTCCCTCCGGCTCCCCAAAGCACAGGGACGAGGTGAGGGGCTTAGACCATGCCTGGGCAATGTTGTTTCTTACACCTGGGTGTGTGGCATTTTGTTGAGCTGGCTACCCCCACTTGGGATAGGTGTTCCACAGCAAGCACCTATTGTTCGTCGGAAGCCGTTTTTGCCCCAGGGGTCTCCGGGCTGTGTTCGTTGGGGTTGAACTCCTGCTAGCAAAACCGCCGGGTTGAGGGAAGCGTTCAGACTGTGCCTGGGCCCTGTGGTCTCTTCCAGGTCAGTGTATGGCATTTCCTTCCCCATGCCCCAGACACCTGGGAGCATGCCTGCACGTGGAGAAAGACTTCCCCGTGGGAAGCCGGTTTTTGTAAAACGGGTCCCAGTGCTCTGCTCCTCTCTTTTCACTCCTGCTGCCAGAAGCCCAGGGAGGATGGGAGGGCTTAGACCATGGCTGGGCACTGTGGTTTCTTCCAGAGAAGTGGAGGGCATTTGCTTTACCTTGCCACAACCACTTGGGATAGGGTCTGCACCTCAGGAAAACTGTCTCCGTGGGAAGCCGGCTTTTTGCAAAGGGGTCTCAGGGCCGTGTGCCTCGGCTGTCCCTCCGGCTCCCCAAAGCACAGGGACGAGGTGAGGGGCTTAGACCATGCCTGGGCAATGTTGTTTCTTACACCTGGGTGTGTGGCATTTTGTTGAGCTGGCTACCCCCACTTGGGATAGGTGTTCCACAGCAAGCACCTATTGTTTGTCGGAAGCCGTTTTTGCCCCAGGGGTCTCCGGGCTGTGTTCGTTGGGGTTGAACTCCTGCTAGCAAAACCGCCGGGTTGAGGGAAGCGTTCAGACTGTGCCTGGGCCCTGTGGTCTCTTCCAGGTCAGTGTATGGCATTTCCTTCCCCTTGCCCCAGGCACCTGGGAGCATGCCTGCACGTGGAGAAAGACTTCCCCGTGGGAAGCCGGGTTTTGTCAAACGGGTCCCAGTGCTCTGCTCCTCTCTTTTCACTCCTGCTGCCAGAAGCCCAGGGAGGATGGGAGGGCTTAGAACATGGCTGGGCACTGTGGTTTCTTCCAGAGAAGTGGAGGGCATTTGCTTTACCTTGCCACAACCACTTGGGATAGGGTGTGTCCCTCAGGAAAACTGTCTCCGTGGGAAGCCGGCTTTTTGCAAAGGGGTCTCAGGGCCGTGTGCCTCGGCTGTCCCTCCGGCTCCCCAAAGCACAGGGACGAGGTGAGGGGCTTAGACCATGCCTGGGCAATGTTGTTTCTTACACCTGGGTGTGTGGCATTTTGTTGAGCTGGCTACCCCCACTTGGGATAGGTGTTCCACAGCAAGCACCTATTGTTCGTCGGAAGCCGTTTTTGCCGCAGGGGTCTCCGGGCTGTGTTCGTTGGGGTTGAACTCCTGCTAGCAAAACCGCCGGTTTGAGGGAAGCGTTCAGACTGTGCCTGGGCCCTGTGGTCTCTTCCAGGTCAGTGGAAGGCATTTCCTTCCCCTTCCCCAGACACCTGGGAGCATGCCTGCACGTGGAGAAAGACTTCCCCGTGGGAAGCCGGGTTTTGTCAAACGGGTCCCAGTGCTCTGCTCCTCTCTTTTCACTCCTGCTGCCAGAAGCCCAGGGAGGATGGGAGGGCTTAGAACATGGCTGGGCACTGTGGTTTCTTCCAGAGAAGTGCAGGGCATTTGTTTTACCTTGCCACAACCACTTGGGATAGGGTCTGCACCTCAGGAAAACTGTCTCCGTGGGAAGCCGGCTTTTTGCAAAGGGGTCTCAGGGCCGTGTGCCTCGGCTGTCCCTCCGGCTCCCCAAAGCACAGGGACGAGGTGAGGGGCTTAGACCATGCCTGGGCAATGTTGTTTCTTACACCTGGGTGTGTGGCATTTTGTTGAGCTGGCTACCCCCACTTGGGATAGGTGTTCCACAGCAAGCACCTATTGTTCTTCGGAAGCCGTTTTTGCCTCAGGGGTCTCCGGGCTGTGTTCGTTGGGGGTTGAACTCCTGCTAGCAAAACCGCCGGGTTGAGGGAAGGGTTCAGACTGTGCCTGGGCCCTGTGGTCTCTTCCAGGTCAGTGTATGGCATTTCCTTCCCCTTGCCCCAGGCACCTGGGAGCATGTCTGCACGTGGAGAAAGACTTTCCCGTGGGAAGCCGGGTTTTGTCAAACGGGTCCCAGTGCTCTGCTCCTCTCTTTTCACTCCTGCTGCCAGAAGCCCAGGGAGGATGGGAGGGCTTAGAACATGGCTGGGCACTGTGGTTTCTTCCAGAGAAGTGGAGGGCATTTGCTTTACCTTGCCACAACCACTTGGGATAGGGTCTGCACCTCAGGAAAACTGTCTCTGTGGGAAGCCGGCTTTTTGCAAAGGGGTCTCAGGGCCGTGTGCCTCGGCTGTCCCTCCGGCTCCCCAAAGCACAGGGACGAGGTGAGGGGCTTAGACCATGCCTGGGCAATGTTGTTTCTTACACCTGGGTGTGTGGCATTTTGTTGAGCTGGCTACCCCCACTTGGGATAGGTGTTCCACAGCAAGCACCTATTGTTCGTCGGAAGCCGTTTTTGCCCCAGGGGTCTCCGGGCTGTGTTCGTTGGGGTTGAACTCCTGCTAGCAAAACCGCCGGGTTGAGGGAAGCGTTCAGACTGTGCCTGGGCCCTGTGGTCTCTTCCAGGTCAGTGTATGGCATTTCCTTCCCCATGCCCCAGACACCTGGGAGCATGCCTGCACGTGGAGAAAGACTTCCCCGTGGGAAGCCGGTTTTTGTAAAACGGGTCCCAGTGCTCTGCTCCTCTCTTTTCACTCCTGCTGCCAGAAGCCCAGGGAGGATGGGAGGGCTTAGAACATGGCTGGGCACTGTGGTTTCTTCCAGAGAAGTGCAGGGCATTTGCTTTACCTTGCCACAACCACTTGGGATAGGGTCTGCACCTCAGGAAAACTGTCTCCGTGGGAAGCCGGCTTTTTGCAAAGGGGTCTCAGGGCCGTGTGCCTCGGCTGTCCCTCCGGCTCCCCAAAGCACAGGGACGAGGTGAGGGGCTTAGACCATGCCTGGGCAATGTTGTTTCTTACACCTGGGTGTGTGGCATTTTGTTGAGCTGGCTACCCCCACTTGGGATAGGTGTTCCACAGCAAGCACCTATTGTTTGTCGGAAGCCGTTTTTGCCCCAGGGGTCTCCGGGCTGTGTTCGTTGGGGTTGAACTCCTGCTAGCAAAACCGCCGGGTTGAGGGAAGCGTTCAGACTGTGCCTGGGCCCTGTGGTCTCTTCCAGGTCAGTGTATGGCATTTCCTTCCCCTTGCCCCAGGCACCTGGGAGCATGCCTGCACGTGGAGAAAGACTTTCCCGTGGGAAGCCGGGTTTTGTCAAACGGGTCCCAGTGCTCTGCTCCTCTCTTTTCACTCCTGCTGCCAGAAGCCCAGGGAGGATGGGAGGGCTTAGAACATGGCTGGGCACTGTGGTTTCTTCCAGAGAAGTGGAGGGCATTTGCTTTACCTTGCCACAACCACTTGGGATAGGGTGTGCCCCTCAGGCAAACTGTCTCCGTGGGAAGCCGGCTTTTTGCAAAGGGGTCTCAGGGCCGTGTGCCTCGGCTGTCCCTCCGGCTCCCCAAAGCACAGGGACGAGGTGAGGGGCTTAGACCATGCCTGGGCAATGTTGTTTCTTACACCTGGGTGTGTGGCATTTTGTTGAGCTGGCTACCCCCACTTGGGATAGGTGTTCCACAGCAAGCACCTATTGTTCGTCGGAAGCCGTTTTTGCCCCAGGGGTCTCCGGGCTGTGTTCGTTGGGGTTGAACTCCTGCTAGCAAAACCGCCGGGTTGAGGGAAGCGTTCAGACTGTGCCTGGGCCCTGTGGTCTCTTCCAGGTCAGTGGAAGGCATTTCCTTCCCCTTGTCCCAGACACCTGGGAGCATGCCTGCACGTGGAGAAAGACTTCCCCGTGGGAAGCCGGGTTTTGTCAAACGGGTCCCAGTGCTCTGCTCCTCTCTTTTCACTCCTGCTGCCAGAAGCCCAGGGAGGATGGGAGGGCTTAGAACATGGCTGGGCACTGTGGTTTCTTCCAGAGAAGTCAGGGCATTTGTTTTACCTTGCCACAACCACTTGGGATAGGGTCTGCACCTCAGGAAAACTGTCTCCGTGGGAAGCCGGCTTTTTGCAAAGGGGTCTCAGGGCCGTGTGCCTCGGCTGTCCCTCCGGCTCCCCAAAGCACAGGGACGAGGTGAGGGGCTTAGACCATGCCTGGGCAATGTTGTTTCTTACACCTGGGTGTGTGGCATTTTGTTGAGCTGGCTACCCCCACTTGGGATAGGTGTTCCACAGCAAGCACCTATTGTTTGTCGGAAGCCGTTTTTGCCCCAGGGGTCTCCGGGCTGTGTTCGTTGGGGTTGAACTCCTGCTAGCAAAACCGCCGGGTTGAGGGAAGGGTTCAGACTGTGCCTTGGCCCTGTGGTCTCTTCCAGGTCAGTGTATGGCATTTCCTTCCCCTTGCCCCAGGCACCTGGGAGCATGCCTGCACGTGGAGAAAGACTTCCCCGTGGGAAGCCGGGTTTTGTCAAACGGGTCCCAGTGCTCTGCTCCTCTCTTTTCACTCCTGCTGCCAGAAGCCCAGGGAGGATGGGAGGGCTTAGAACATGGCTGGGCACTGTGGTTTCTTCCAGAGAAGTGGAGGGCATTTGCTTTACCTTGCCACAACCACTTGGGATAGGGTGTGCCCCTCAGGAAAACTGTCTCCGTGGGAAGCCGGCTTTTTGCAAAGGGGTCTCAGGGCCGTGTGCCTCGGCTGTCCCTCCGGCTCCCCAAAGCACAGGGACGAGGTGAGGGGCTTAGACCATGCCTGGGCAATGTTGTTTCTTACACCTGGGTGTGTGGCATTTTGTTGAGCTGGCTACCCCCACTTGGGATAGGTGTTCCACAGCAAGCACCTATTGTTCGTCGGAAGCCGTTTTTGCCCCAGGGGTCTCCGGGCTGTGTTCGTTGGGGTTGAACTCCTGCTAGCAAAACCGCCGGGTTGAGGGAAGCGTTCAGACTGTGCCTGGGCCCTGTGGTCTCTTCCAGGTCAGTGTATGGCATTTCCTTCCCCATGCCCCAGACACCTGGGAGCATGCCTGCACGTGGAGAAAGACTTCCCCGTGGGAAGCCGGTTTTTGTAAAACGGGTCCCAGTGCTCTGCTCCTCTCTTTTCACTCCTGCTGCCAGAAGCCCAGGGAGGATGGGAGGGCTTAGACCATGGCTGGGCACTGTGGTTTCTTCCAGAGAAGTGGAGGGCATTTGCTTTACCTTGCCACAACCACTTGGGATAGGGTCTGCACCTCAGGAAAACTGTCTCCGTGGGAAGCCGGCTTTTTGCAAAGGGGTCTCAGGGCCGTGTGCCTCGGCTGTCCCTCCGGCTCCCCAAAGCACAGGGACGAGGTGAGGGGCTTAGACCATGCCTGGGCAATGTTGTTTCTTACACCTGGGTGTGTGGCATTTTGTTGAGCTGGCTACCCCCACTTGGGATAGGTGTTCCACAGCAAGCACCTATTGTTTGTCGGAAGCCGTTTTTGCCCCAGGGGTCTCCGGGCTGTGTTCGTTGGGGTTGAACTCCTGCTAGCAAAACCGCCGGGTTGAGGGAAGCGTTCAGACTGTGCCTGGGCCCTGTGGTCTCTTCCAGGTCAGTGTATGGCATTTCCTTCCCCTTGCCCCAGGCACCTGGGAGCATGCCTGCACGTGGAGAAAGACTTCCCCGTGGGAAGCCGGGTTTTGTCAAACGGGTCCCAGTGCTCTGCTCCTCTCTTTTCACTCCTGCTGCCAGAAGCCCAGGGAGGATGGGAGGGCTTAGAACATGGCTGGGCACTGTGGTTTCTTCCAGAGAAGTGGAGGGCATTTGCTTTACCTTGCCACAACCACTTGGGATAGGGTGTGCCCCTCAGGAAAACTGTCTCCGTGGGAAGCCGGCTTTTTGCAAAGGGGTCTCAGGGCCGTGTGCCTCGGCTGTCCCTCCGGCTCCCCAAAGCACAGGGACGAGGTGAGGGGCTTAGACCATGCCTGGGCAATGTTGTTTCTTACACCTGGGTGTGTGGCATTTTGTTGAGCTGGCTACCCCCACTTGGGATAGGTGTTCCACAGCAAGCACCTATTGTTCGTCGGAAGCCGTTTTTGCCGCAGGGGTCTCCGGGCTGTGTTCGTTGGGGTTGAACTCCTGCTAGCAAAACCGCCGGTTTGAGGGAAGCGTTCAGACTGTGCCTGGGCCCTGTGGTCTCTTCCAGGTCAGTGGAAGGCATTTCCTTCCCCTTGCCCCAGACACCTGGGAGCATGCCTGCACGTGGAGAAAGACTTCCCCGTGGGAAGCCGGGTTTTGTCAAACGGGTCCCAGTGCTCTGCTCCTCTCTTTTCACTCCTGCTGCCAGAAGCCCAGGGAGGATGGGAGGGCTTACAACATGGCTGGGCACTGTGGTTTCTTCCAGAGAAGTGCAGGGCATTTGTTTTACCTTGCCACAACCACTTGGGATAGGGTCTGCACCTCAGGAAAACTGTCTCCGTGGGAAGCCGGCTTTTTGCAAAGGGGTCTCAGGGCCGTGTGCCTCGGCTGTCCCTCCGGCTCCCCAAAGCACAGGGACGAGGTGAGGGGCTTAGACCATGCCTGGGCAATGTTGTTTCTTACACCTGGGTGTGTGGCATTTTGTTGAGCTGGCTACCCCCACTTGGGATAGGTGTTCCACAGCAAGCACCTATTGTTCTTCGGAAGCCGTTTTTGCCTCAGGGGTCTCCGGGCTGTGTTCGTTGGGGGTTGAACTCCTGCTAGCAAAACCGCCGGGTTGAGGGAAGGGTTCAGACTGTGCCTGGGCCCTGTGGTCTCTTCCAGGTCAGTGTATGGCATTTCCTTCCCCTTGCCCCAGGCACCTGGGAGCATGTCTGCACGTGGAGAAAGACTTTCCCGTGGGAAGCCGGGTTTTGTCAAACGGGTCCCAGTGCTCTGCTCCTCTCTTTTCACTCCTGCTGCCAGAAGCCCAGGGAGGATGGGAGGGCTTAGAACATGGCTGGGCACTGTGGTTTCTTCCAGAGAAGTGGAGGGCATTTGCTTTACCTTGCCACAACCACTTGGGATAGGGTCTGCACCTCAGGAAAACTGTCTCTGTGGGAAGCCGGCTTTTTGCAAAGGGGTCTCAGGGCCGTGTGCCTCGGCTGTCCCTCCGGCTCCCCAAAGCACAGGGACGAGGTGAGGGGCTTAGACCATGCCTGGGCAATGTTGTTTCTTACACCTGGGTGTGTGGCATTTTGTTGAGCTGGCTACCCCCACTTGGGATAGGTGTTCCACAGCAAGCACCTATTGTTCGTCGGAAGCCGTTTTTGCCCCAGGGGTCTCCGGGCTGTGTTCGTTGGGGTTGAACTCCTACTAGCAAAACCGCCGGGTTGAGGGAAGCGTTCAGACTGTGCCTGGGCCCTGTGGTCTCTTCCAGGTCAGTGTATGGCATTTCCTTCCCCATGCCCCAGACACCTGGGAGCATGCCTGCACGTGGAGAAAGACTTCCCCGTGGGAAGCCGGTTTTTGTAAAACGGGTCCCAGTGCTCTGCTCCTCTCTTTTCACTCCTGCTGCCAGAAGCCCAGGGAGGATGGGAGGGCTTAGAACATGGCTGGGCACTGTGGTTTCTTCCAGAGAAGTGGAGGGCATTTGCTTTACCTTGCCACAACCACTTGGGATAGGGTCTGCACCTCAGGAAAACTGTCTCCGTGGGAAGCCGGCTTTTTGCAAAGGGGTCTCAGGGCCGTGTGCCTCGGCTGTCCCTCCGGCTCCCCAAAGCACAGGGACGAGGTGAGGGGCTTAGACCATGCCTGGGCAATGTTGTTTCTTACACCTGGGTGTGTGGCATTTTGTTGAGCTGGCTACCCCCACTTGGGATAGGTGTTCCACAGCAAGCACCTATTGTTTGTCGGAAGCCGTTTTTGCCCCAGGGGTCTCCGGGCTGTGTTCGTTGGGGTTGAACTCCTGCTAGCAAAACCGCCGGGTTGAGGGAAGCGTTCAGACTGTGCCTGGGCCCTGTGGTCTCTTCCAGGTCAGTGTATGGCATTTCCTTCCCCTTGCCCCAGGCACCTGGGAGCATGCCTGCACGTGGAGAAAGACTTTCCCGTGGGAAGCCGGGTTTTGTCAAACGGGTCCCAGTGCTCTGCTCCTCTCTTTTCACTCCTGCTGCCAGAAGCCCAGGGAGGATGGGAGGGCTTAGAACATGGCTGGGCACTGTGGTTTCTTCCAGAGAAGTGGAGGGCATTTGCTTTACCTTGCCACAACCACTTGGGATAGGGTGTGCCCCTCAGGCAAACTGTCTCCGTGGGAAGCCGGCTTTTTGCAAAGGGGTCTCAGGGCCGTGTGCCTCGGCTGTCCCTCCGGCTCCCCAAAGCACAGGGACGAGGTGAGGGGCTTAGACCATGCCTGGGCAATGTTGTTTCTTACACCTGGGTGTGTGGCATTTTGTTGAGCTGGCTACCCCCACTTGGGGTAGGTGTTCCACAGCAAGCACCTATTGTTCGTCGGAAGCCGTTTTTGCCCCAGGGGTCTCCGGGCTGTGTTCGTTGGGGTTGAACTCCTGCTAGCAAAACCGCCGGGTTGAGGGAAGCGTTCAGACTGTGCCTGGGCCCTGTGGTCTCTTCCAGGTCAGTGGAAGGCATTTCCTTCCCCTTGCCCCAGACACCTGGGAGCATGCCTGCACGTGGAGAAAGACTTCCCCGTGGGAAGCCGGGTTTTGTCAAACGGGTCCCAGTGCTCTGCTCCTCTCTTTTCACTCCTGCTGCCAGAAGCCCAGGGAGGATGGGAGGGCTTAGAACATGGCTGGGCACTGTGGTTTCTTCCAGAGAAGTGGAGGGCATTTGCTTTACCTTGCCACAACCACTTGGGATAGGGTGTGCACCTCAGGAAAACTGTCTCCGTGGGAAGCCGGCTTTTTGCAAAGGGGTCTCAGGGCCGTGTGCCTCGGCTGTCCCTCCGGCTCCCCAAAGCACAGGGACGAGGTGAGGGGCTTAGACCATGCCTGGGCAATGTTGTTTCTTACACCTGGGTGTGTGGCATTTTGTTGAGCTGGCTACCCCCACTTGGGATAGGTGTTCCACAGCAAGCACCTATTGTTCGTCGGAAGCCGTTTTTGCCCCAGGGGTCTCCGGGCTGTGTTCGTTGGGGTTGAACTCCTGCTAGCAAAACCGCCGGGTTGAGGGAAGGGTTCAGACTGTGCCTGGGCCCCGTGGTGTCTTCCAGGTCAGTGTATGGCATTTCCTTCCCCTTGCCCCAGACACCTGGGAGCATGCCTGCACGTGGAGAAAGACTTCCCCGTGGGAAGCCGGTTTTTGTAAAACGGGTCCCAGTGCTCTGCTCCTCTCTTTTCACTCCTGCTGCCAGAAGCCCAGGGAGGATGGGAGGGCTTAGAACATGGCTGGGCACTGTGGTTTCTTCCAGAGAAGTGGAGGGCATTTGCTTTACCTTGCCACAACCACTTGGGATAGGGTGTGCACCTCAGGAAAACTGTCTCCGTGGGAAGCCGGCTTTTTGCAAAGGGGTCTCAGGGCCGTGTGCCTCGGCTGTCCCTCCGGCTTCCCAAAGCACAGGGACGAGGTGAGGGGCTTAGACCATGCCTGGGCAATGTTGTTTCTTACACCTGGGTGTGTGGCATTTTGTTGAGCTGGCTACCCCCACTTGGGATAGGTGTTCCACAGCAAGCACCTATTGTTTGTCGGAAGCCGTTTTTGCCCCAGGGGTCTCCGGGCTGTGTTCGTTGGGGTTGAACTCCTGCTAGCAAAACCGCCGGGTTGAGGGAAGCGTTCAGACTGTGCCTGGGCCCTGTGGTCTCTTCCAGGTCAGTGTATGGCATTTCCTTCCCCTTGCCCCAGACACCTGGGAGCATGCCTGCACGTGGAGAAAGACTTTCCCGTGGGAAGCCGGGTTTTGTCAAACGGGTCCCAGTGCTCTGCTCCTCTCTTTTCACTCCTGCTGCCAGAAGCCCAGGGAGGATGGGAGGGCTTAGAACATGGCTGGGCACTGTGGTTTCTTCCAGAGAAGTGGAGGGCATTTGCTTTACCTTGCCAAAACCACTTGGGATAGGGTGTGCCCCTCAGGAAAACTGTCTCCGTGGGAAGCCGGCTTTTTGCAAAGGGGTCTCAGGGCCGTGTGCCTCGGCTGTCCCTCCGGCTCCCCAAAGCACAGGGACGAGGTGAGGGGCTTAGACCATGCCTGGGCAATGTTGTTTCTTACACCTGGGTGTGTGGCATTTTGTTGAGCTAGCTACCCCCACTTGGGATAGGTGTTCCACAGCAAGCACCTATTGTTCGTCGGAAGCCGTTTTTGCCGCAGGGGTCTCCGGGCTGTGTTCGTTGGGGTTGAACTCCTGCTAGCAAAACCGCCGGGTTGAGGGAAGCGTTCAGACTGTGCCTGGGCCCTGTGGTCTCTTCCAGGTCAGTGGAAGGCATTTCCTTCCCCTTGCCCCAGACACCTGGGAGCATGCCTGCACGTGGAGAAAGACTTCCCCGTGGGAAGCCGGGTTTTGTCAAACGGGTCCCAGTGCTCTGCTCCTCTCTTTTCACTCCTGCTGCCAGAAGCCCAGGGAGGATGGGAGGGCTTAGAACATGGCTGGGCACTGTGGTTTCTTCCAGAGAAGTGCAGGGCATTTGCTTTACCTTGCCACAACCACTTGGGATAGGGTCTGCCCCTCAGGAAAACTGTCTCCGTGGGAAGCCGGCTTTTTGCAAAGGGGTCTCAGGGCCGTGTGCCTCGGCTGTCCCTCCGGCTCCCCAAAGCACAGGGACGAGGTGAGGGGCTTAGACCATGCCTGGGCAATGTTGTTTCTTACACCTGGGTGTGTGGCATTTTGTTGAGCTGGCTACCCCCACTTGGGATAGGTGTTCCACAGCAAGCACCTATTGTTCTTCGGAAGCCGTTTTTGCCTCAGGGGTCTCCGGGCTGTGTTCGATGGGGTTGAACTCCTGCTAGCAAAACCGCCGGGTTGAGGGAAGGGTTCAGACTGTGCCTGGGCCCTGTGGTCTCTTCCAGGTCAGTGTATGGCATTTCCTTCCCCTTGCCCCAGGCACCTGGGAGCATGTCTGCACGTGGAGAAAGACTTTCCCGTGGGAAGCCGGGTTTTGTCAAACGGGTCCCAGTGCTCTGCTCCTGTCTTTTCACTCCTGCTGCCAGAAGCCCAGGGAGGATGGGAGGGCTTAGAACATGGCTGGGCACTGTGGTTTCTTCCAGAGAAGTGGAGGGCATTTGCTTTACCTTGCCACAACCACTTGGGATAGGGTCTGCACCTCAGGAAAACTGTCTCCGTGGGAAGCCGGCTTTTTGCAAAGGGGTCTCAGGGCCGTGTGCCTCGGCTGTCCCTCCGGCTCCCCAAAGCACAGGGACGAGGTGAGGGGCTTAGACCATGCCTGGGCAATGTTGTTTCTTACACCTGGGTGTGTGGCATTTTGTTGAGCTGGCTACCCCCACTTGGGATAGGTGTTCCACAGCAAGCACCTATTGTTCGTCGGAAGCCGTTTTTGCCCCAGGGGTCTCCGGGCTGTGTTCGTTGGGGTTGAACTCCTGCTAGCAAAACCGCCGGGTTGAGGGAAGCGTTCAGACTGTGCCTGGGCCCTGTGGTCTCTTCCAGGTCAGTGTATGGCATTTCCTTCCCCATGCCCCAGACACCTGGGAGCATGCCTGCACGTGGAGAAAGACTTCCCCGTGGGAAGCCGGTTTTTGTAAAACGGGTCCCAGTGCTCTGCTCCTCTCTTTTCACTCCTGCTGCCAGAAGCCCAGGGAGGATGGGAGGGCTTAGAACATGGCTGGGCACTGTGGTTTCTTCCAGAGAAGTGGAGGGCATTTGCTTTACCTTGCCACAACCACTTGGGATAGGGTCTGCACCTCAGGAAAACTGTCTCCGTGGGAAGCCGGCTTTTTGCAAAGGGGTCTCAGGGCCGTGTGCCTCGGCTGTCCCTCCGGCTCCCCAAAGCACAGGGACGAGGTGAGGGGCTTAGACCATGCCTGGGCAATGTTGTTTCTTACACCTGGGTGTGTGGCATTTTGTTGAGCTGGCTACCCCCACTTGGGATAGGTGTTCCACAGCAAGCACCTATTGTTTGTCGGAAGCCGTTTTTGCCCCAGGGGTCTCCGGGCTGTGTTCGTTGGGGTTGAACTCCTGCTAGCAAAACCGCCGGGTTGAGGGAAGGGTTCAGACTGTGCCTTGGCCCTGTGGTCTCTTCCAGGTCAGTGTATGGCATTTCCTTCCCCTTGCCCCAGGCACCTGGGAGCATGCCTGCACGTGGAGAAAGACTTCCCCGTGGGAAGCCGGGTTTTGTCAAACGGGTCCCAGTGCTCTGCTCCTCTCTTTTCACTCCTGCTGCCAGAAGCCCAGGGAGGATGGGAGGGCTTAGAACATGGCTGGGCACTGTGGTTTCTTCCAGAGAAGTGGAGGGCATTTGCTTTACCTTGCCACAACCACTTGGGATAGGGTGTGCCCCTCAGGAAAACTGTCTCCGTGGGAAGCCGGCTTTTTGCAAAGGGGTCTCAGGGCCGTGTGCCTCGGCTGTCCCTCCGGCTCCCCAAAGCACAGGGACGAGGTGAGGGGCTTAGACCATGCCTGGGCAATGTTGTTTCTTACACCTGGGTGTGTGGCATTTTGTTGAGCTGGCTACCCCCACTTGGGATAGGTGTTCCACAGCAAGCACCTATTGTTCGTCGGAAGCCGTTTTTGCCCCAGGGGTCTCCGGGCTGTGTTCGTTGGGGTTGAACTCCTGCTAGCAAAACCGCCGGGTTGAGGGAAGCGTTCAGACTGTGCCTGGGCCCTGTGGTCTCTTCCAGGTCAGTGTATGGCATTTCCTTCCCCATGCCCCAGACACCTGGGAGCATGCCTGCACGTGGAGAAAGACTTCCCCGTGGGAAGCCGGTTTTTGTAAAACGGGTCCCAGTGCTCTGCTCCTCTCTTTTCACTCCTGCTGCCAGAAGCCCAGGGAGGATGGGAGGGCTTAGAACATGGCTGGGCACTGTGGTTTCTTCCAGAGAAGTGGAGGGCATTTGCTTTACCTTGCCACAACCACTTGGGATAGGGTCTGCACCTCAGGAAAACTGTCTCCGTGGGAAGCCGGCTTTTTGCAAAGGGGTCTCAGGGCCGTGTGCCTCGGCTGTCCCTCCGGCTCCCCAAAGCACAGGGACGAGGTGAGGGGCTTAGACCATGCCTGGGCAATGTTGTTTCTTACACCTGGGTGTGTGGCATTTTGTTGAGCTGGCTACCCCCACTTGGGATAGGTGTTCCACAGCAAGCACCTATTGTTTGTCGGAAGCCGTTTTTGCCCCAGGGGTCTCCGGGCTGTGTTCGTTGGGGTTGAACTCCTGCTAGCAAAACCGCCGGGTTGAGGGAAGCGTTCAGACTGTGCCTGGGCCCTGTGGTCTCTTCCAGGTCAGTGTATGGCATTTCCTTCCCCTTGCCCCAGGCACCTGGGAGCATGCCTGCACGTGGAGAAAGACTTCCCCGTGGGAAGCCGGGTTTTGTCAAACGGGTCCCAGTGCTCTGCTCCTCTCTTTTCACTCCTGCTGCCAGAAGCCCAGGGAGGATGGGAGGGCTTAGAACATGGCTGGGCACTGTGGTTTCTTCCAGAGAAGTGCAGGGCATTTGTTTTACCTTGCCACAACCACTTGGGATAGGGTCTGCACCTCAGGAAAACTGTCTCCGTGGGAAGCCGGCTTTTTACAAAGGGGTCTCAGGGCCTTGGGCCTCGGCTGTCCCTCCGGCTACCCAAAGCACAGGGACGAGGTGAGGGGCTTAGACCATGCCTGGGCAATGTTGTTTCTTACACCTGGGTGTGTGGCATTTTGTTGAGCTGGCTACCCCCACTTGGGATAGGTGTTCCACAGCAAGCACCTATTGTTCGTCGGAAGCCGTTTTTGCCTCAGGGGTCTCCGGGCTGTGTTCGTTGGGGTTGAACTCCTGCTAGCAAAACCGCCGGGTTGAGGGAAGGGTTCAGACTGTGCCTGGGCCCTGTGGTCTCTTCCAGGTCAGTGTATGGCATTTCCTTCCCCTTGCCCCAGGCACCTGGGAGCATGTCTGCACGTGGAGAAAGACTTTCCCGTGGGAAGCCGGGTTTTGTCAAACGGGTCCCAGTGCTCTGCTCCTCTCTTTTCACTCCTGCTGCCAGAAGCCCAGGGAGGATGGGAGGGCTTAGAACATGGCTGGGCACTGTGGTTTCTTCCAGAGAAGTGGAGGGCATTTGCTTTACCTTGCCACAACCACTTGGGATAGGGTCTGCACCTCAGGAAAACTGTCTCCGTGGGAAGCCGGCTTTTTGCAAAGGGGTCTCAGGGCCGTGGGCCTCGGCTGTCCCTCCGGCTCCCCAAAGCACAGGGACGAGGTGAGGGGCTTAGACCATGCCTGGGCAATGTTGTTTCTTACACCTGGGTGTGTGGCATTTTGTTGAGCTGGCTACCCCCACTTGGGATAGGTGTTCCACAGCAAGCACCTATTGTTCGTCGGAAGCCGTTTTTGCCTCAGGGGTCTCCGGGCTGTGTTCGTTGGGGTTGAACTCCTGCTAGCAAAACCGCCGGGTTGAGGGAAGCGTTCAGACTGTGCCTGGGCCCTGTGGTCTCTTCCAGGTCAGTGTATGGCATTTCCTTCCCCTTGTCCCAGGCACCTGGGAGCATGTCTGCACGTGGAGAAAGACTTTCCCGTGGGAAGCCGGGTTTTGTCAAACGGGTCCCAGTGCTCTGCTCCTCTCTTTTCACTCCTGCTGCCAGAAGCCCAGGGAGGATGGGAGGGCTTAGAACATGGCTGGGCACTGTGGTTTCTTCCAGAGAAGTGGAGGGCATTTGCTTTACCTTGCCACAACCACTTGGGATAGGGTGTGCACCTCAGGAAAACTGTCTCCGTGGGAAGCCGGCTTTTTGCAAAGGGGTCTCAGGGCCGTGTGCCTCGGCTGTCCCTCCGGCTCCCCAAAGCACAGGGACGAGGTGAGGGGCTTAGACCATGCCTGGGCAATGTTGTTTCTTACACCTGGGTGTGTGGCATTTTGTTGAGCTGGCTACCCCCACTTGGGATAGGTGTTCCACAGCAAGCACCTATTGTTCGTCGGAAGCCGTTTTTGCCCCAGGGGTCTCCGGGCTGTGTTCGTTGGGGTTGAACTCCTGCTAGCAAAACCGCCGGGTTGAGGGAAGGGTTCAGACTGTGCCTGGGCCCTGTGGTGTCTTCCAGGTCAGTGTATGGCATTTCCTTCCCCTTGCCCCAGACACCTGGGAGCATGCCTGCACGTGGAGAAAGACTTCCCCGTGGGAAGCCGGTTTTTGTAAAACGGGTCCCAGTGCTCTGCTCCTCTCTTTTCACTCCTGCTGCCAGAAGCCCAGGGAGGATGGGAGGGCTTAGAACATGGCTGGGCACTGTGGTTTCTTCCAGAGAAGTGGAGGGCATTTGCTTTACCTTGCCACAACCACTTGGGATAGGGTCTGCACCTCAGGAAAACTGTCTCCGTGGGAAGCCGGCTTTTTGCAAAGGGGTCTCAGGGCCGTGTGCCTCGGCTGTCCCTCCGGCTCCCCAAAGCACAGGGACGAGGTGAGGGGCTTAGACCATGCCTGGGCAATGTTGTTTCTTACACCTGGGTGTGTGGCATTTTGTTGAGCTGGCTACCCCCACTTGGGATAGGTGTTCCTCAGCAAGCACCTATTGTTTGTCGGAAGCCGTTTTTGCCCCAGGGGTCTCCGGGCTGTGTTCGTTGGGGTTGAACTCCTGCTAGCAAAACCGCCGGGTTGAGGGAAGCGTTCAGACTGTGCCTGGGCCCTGTGGTCTCTTCCAGGTCAGTGTATGGCATTTCCTTCCCCTTGCCCCAGACACCTGGGAGCATGCCTGCACGTGGAGAAAGACTTTCCCGTGGGAAGCCGGGTTTTGTCAAACGGGTCCCAGTGCTCTGCTCCTCTCTTTTCACTCCTGCTGCCAGAAGCCCAGGGAGGATGGGAGGGCTTAGAACATGGCTGGGCACTGTGGTTTCTTCCAGAGAAGTGGAGGGCATTTGCTTTACCTTGCCACAACCACTTGGGATAGGGTGTGCCCCTCAGGAAAACTGTCTCCGTGGGAAGCCGGCTTTTTGCAAAGGGGTCTCAGGGCCGTGTGCCTCGGCTGTCCCTCCGGCTCCCCAAAGCACAGGGACGAGGTGAGGGGCTTAGACCATGCCTGGGCAATGTTGTTTCTTACACCTGGGTGTGTGGCATTTTGTTGAGCTGGCTACCCCCACTTGGGATAGGTGTTCCACAGCAAGCACCTATTGTTCGTCGGAAGCCGTTTTTGCCGCAGGGGTCTCCGGGCTGTGTTCGTTGGGGTTGAACTCCTGCTAGCAAAACCGCCGGGTTGAGGGAAGCGTTCAGACTGTGCCTGGGCCCTGTGGTCTCTTCCAGGTCAGTGTATGGCATTTCCTTCCCCTTGCCCCAGGCACCTGGGAGCATGCCTGCACGTGGAGAAAGACTTCCCCGTGGGAAGCCGGGTTTTGTCAAACGGGTCCCAGTGCTCTGCTCCTCTCTTTTCACTCCTGCTGCCAGAAGCCCAGGGAGGATGGGAGGGCTTAGAACATGGCTGGGCACTGTGGTTTCTTCCAGAGAAGTGCAGGGCATTTGTTTTACCTTGCCACAACCACTTGGGATAGGGTCTGCACCTCAGGAAAACTGTCTCCGTGGGAAGCCGGCTTTTTGCAAAGGGGTCTCAGGGCCGTGTGCCTCGGCTGTCCCTCCGGCTCCCCAAAGCACAGGGACGAGGTGAGGGGCTTAGACCATGCCTGGGCAATGTTGTTTCTTACACCTGGGTGTGTGGCATTTTGTTGAGCTGGCTACCCCCACTTGGGATAGGTGTTCCACAGCAAGCACCTATTGTTCTTCGGAAGCCGTTTTTGCCTCAGGGGTCTCCGGGCTGTGTTCGTTGGGGTTGAACTCCTGCTAGCAAAACCGCCGGGTTGAGGGAAGGGTTCAGACTGTGCCTGGGCCCTGTGGTCTCTTCCAGGTCAGTGTATGGCATTTCCTTCCCCTTGCCCCAGGCACCTGGGAGCATGTCTGCACGTGGAGAAAGACTTTCCCGTGGGAAGCCGGGTTTTGTCAAACGGGTCCCAGTGCTCTGCTCCTCTCTTTTCACTCCTGCTGCCAGAAGCCCAGGGAGGATGGGAGGGCTTAGAACATGGCTGGGCACTGTGGTTTCTTCCAGAGAAGTGGAGGGCATTTGCTTTACCTTGCCACAACCACTTGGGATAGGGTCTGCACCTCAGGAAAACTGTCTCCGTGGGAAGCCGGCTTTTTGCAAAGGGGTCTCAGGGCCGTGTGCCTCGGCTGTCCCTCCGGCTCCCCAAAGCACAGGGACGAGGTGAGGGGCTTAGACCATGCCTGGGCAATGTTGTTTCTTACACCTGGGTGTGTGGCATTTTGTTGAGCTGGCTACCCCCACTAGGGATAGGTGTTCCACAGCAAGCACCTATTGTTTGTCGGAAGCCGTTTTTGCCCCAGGGGTCTCCGGGCTGTGTTCGTTGGGGTTGAACTCCTGCTAGCAAAACCGCCGGGTTGAGGGAAGGGTTCAGACTGTGCCTTGGCCCTGTGGTCTCTTCCAGGTCAGTGTATGGCATTTCCTTCCCCTTGCCCCAGGCACCTGGGAGCATGCCTGCACGTGGAGAAAGACTTCCCCGTGGGAAGCCGGGTTTTGTCAAACGGGTCCCAGTGCTCTGCTCCTCTCTTTTCACTCCTGCTGCCAGAAGCCCAGGGAGGATGGGAGGGCTTAGAACATGGCTGGGCACTGTGGTTTCTTCCAGAGAAGTGGAGGGCATTTGCTTTACCTTGCCACAACCGCTTGGGATAGGGTGTGCCCCTCAGGAAAACTGTCTCCGTGGGAAGCCGGCTTTTTGCAAAGGGGTCTCAGGGCCGTGTGCCTCGGCTGTCCCTCCGGCTCCCCAAAGCACAGGGACGAGGTGAGGGGCTTAGACCATGCCTGGGCAATGTTGTTTCTTACACCTGGGTGTGTGGCATTTTGTTGAGCTGGCTACCCCCACTTGGGATAGGTGTTCCACAGCAAGCACCTATTGTTCGTCGGAAGCCGTTTTTGCCCCAGGGGTCTCCGGGCTGTGTTCGTTGGGGTTGAACTCCTGCTAGCAAAACCGCCGGGTTGAGGGAAGCGTTCAGACTGTGCCTGGGCCCTGTGGTCTCTTCCAGGTCAGTGGAAGGCATTTCCTTCCCCTTGCCCCAGACACCTGGGAGCATGCCTGCACGTGGAGAAAGACTTTCCCGTGGGAAGCCGGGTTTTGTCAAACGGGTCCCAGTGCTCTGCTCCTCTCTTTTCACTCCTGCTGCCAGAAGCCCAGGGAGGATGGGAGGGCTTAGAACATGGCTGGGCACTGTGGTTTCTTCCAGAGAAGTGCAGGGCATTTGTTTTACCTTGCCACAACCACTTGGGATAGGGTCTGCACCTCAGGAAAACTGTCTCCGTGGGAAGCCGGCTTTTTGCAAAGGGGTCTCAGGGCCGAGGGCCTCGGCTGTCCCTCCGGCTACCCAAAGCACAGGGACGAGGTGAGGGGCTTAGACCATGCCTGGGCAATGTTGTTTCTTACACCTGGGTGTGTGGCATTTTGTTGAGCTGGCTACCCCCACTTGGGATAGGTGTTCCACAGCAAGCACCTATTGTTCGTCGGAAGCCGTTTTTGCCTCAGGGGTCTCCGGGCTGTGTTCGTTGGGGTTGAACTCCTGCTAGCAAAACCGCCGGGTTGAGGGAAGGGTTCAGACTGTGCCTGGGCCCTGTGGTCTCTTCCAGGTCAGTGTATGGCATTTCCTTCCCCTTGTCCCAGGCACCTGGGAGCATGTCTGCACGTGGAGAAAGACTTTCCCGTGGGAAGCCGGGTTTTGTCAAACGGGTCCCAGTGCTCTGCTCCTCTCTTTTCACTCCTGCTGCCAGAAGCCCAGGGAGGATGGGAGGGCTTAGAACATGGCTGGGCACTGTGGTTTCTTCCAGAGAAGTGGAGGGCATTTGCTTTACCTTGCCACAACCACTTGGG